>NW_027106955.1:159261-163338 GCF_000696795.3 Halyomorpha halys
TCTGGACATACGGAGTTGAGCTTTGGGGCTCCACTAAACCATCAAATTCCTCCAGAATCCAATCCTTACAGTCCAAAATCCTTCGTAAAATTCTTTAATGCTCCTTACTTTGTCACAAATGAAGTAATCCATCAGGACCACAATGTTCCATATGTTGCCGATTTGGCCAGAACCAAATACCGTTCGTTCTATAACAAACTTCTCAACCACCCAAATCCACTTGTTTCTAACCTGGCTTCTCCTTCATTACCTAATAATCCTCCTAGGATAGTCTGAAAAGAAGATGGCCTCGAGATCTTCTCCTCTAGACATGTTATTGGAGTTCTATCAGTAGGTAGATTCTCCACATGTTTGTATCATGTCACTATGTCACCTATAGCAAATTTACTTGTTGTATATATGTGTATACAGTTGTAAATAACAATAAATAAATTATCTAAAAAAAAAACTTTGATACTTCCTTATTTTTAGTTTAGTATATGATGATGTATTTACTATCGTAATATATTTTAAATATAAATAGGTCTGGTTCTTAACAAGTAACTCTACAAAATTAAAAAAATAAAATTATCTGTTTATTAATTATCAATTTGTAAAAATATTATTTCAAAAACCATCTGCGGGTGAAGTAGGCTATAACTCTTTTGTATTCATCTTTCCAAAACCCTACAGAGTATATCAATATGAAGTCCATTTTTTGAGTAGTTTTTAGCTTTTTTGTATTGCTCTAAACATTATGGAGATGCCTAGAACAAACTTTAAGGGTTTCATATTAATACTGTATTTCTGTAATTGAATTGCATTTTCCTCAGTTTAAATAAATCTCAATAAGAGTTAAATAAGCATAAAAACATAATCAAAAAAGTGACTCTTGTACGAAAAATTTAACTACGAAGATATGATTTCGACGTGATATCTCTGGAATATTCCACCATTTTCATATTCCTTAAATCAGATATGATGGATACTGAATGACTCAATCAGTTGAAAAAAAGTTTGAATGTGTTATAATTATATTATGACAAGGAAAAATTAAATAATTTTTTATTGCCTAGTATGATTTGTACTTAAATCAGCTCATTTTCAAAAATTCATGAATATATATTTTTAAATTAAAAAACCTATTCTAACATAAATTTGTATTTTTTTTATTGCCTGAGTATCTAATGTACAATATTTACAACATTGCGATACCCTAGAGCAGGGGTGGCCAGCATGTCGATCGCTCGTAATGTCTAGGGTGGAATCCCGCGTACCATGGACTTTGAAGCAATTGTAGAAGACAAAAATTTTAAGGAATCAGACATATTTCATATGGACCATAAGTTATCAATTATCAATGTTTTTTCAATGTGAGTTTTTGATGTGTGGATGTGTTTTTTGGCTCTTTAAATAGTTTTTTTTTTTACTTAGGTAGCAAAACCGTATATCTGTATTTCATTACGATGTGTACTCAGCGAGATATTGATGGATTAGCAAAAAGTAAGTCATATTGTTCTTTCATGATACATTTTCCTGGTCCAACAACGCAAAAGTGAAATATTGAAATCAAATTATCAGCCATACTTTGCAGTTTTATAACAACTTTTTCATATTTACGAACAAATACTACAACAACTTTTACATTGAAGTTGATAAAAAAATTAAATTGAATTTTAAGTTATTATCTCATTATCCGTTCTTATCTCTCAAACAGGTTATTTCAAGTAAATCATAACAGCGTTTATTCATCCCTGTTTCCTCAGTCTGCTGGTGTACCTCAGGGTAGTATCCTTGGTCCTATCCTTTATACACTTTTTACAGCATCCTAACACTATTCTCACCACTTATGCCGATGACACATGCCTTTTGTTAGTGAATAATTATCCTTCTATTGTATCCCAAACCCTCCAATCCCACATCACCATCCTTGAAGAATGGTGCCAAAACTGGAGGATTAAAATAAATTGCAATAAATCCCACCAAATCACATTTACCCTTCGTCGTAAATTTTCGTCTTGTCTCTCAGAATCTTTTAATAATACCCCACTTATTCCTGCTGAACAGATCCGTTACTTAGGACTAAATCTGGACGAACGACTGACATGAAATCCAAGACTGAAAAGACAGGAAACTCCTCGTCGATTCCTACTATTACAACATTTACTTGACAAACGGTCCAAACTTCCAATCCATTACAAAAGACTAATCTACAAGACTGTTATAAAGGCTATCTGGACATACGGAGTTGAGCTTTAGGGCTCCACTAAACGTTCGAATTCCTCTCGTATCCAATCCTTACAGTCCAAAATACTTCGTAAAATTCTTAATGCTCCTTACTTTGTCACAAATAAAATCATCCATTAAGACCTCAATGTCCCATATGTTGCCGATTTGGCCAGAACAGATACCAATCCGTCCATGATAAACTTCCCAACCACCCAAAGCAATTCGTTTCTAACCTGGCTTCTCCTTCACTACCTAATAATCTTTCTAGACGTCTGAAAAGAAGATGGCCTCCAGATCTTCTCCTTTAGAAATGTTTTTGGAGTTCTATCAATGGGTAGATTCTCCACATGTTTGTATCATGTCATAATATCACTTACAGCAAATTTACTTGATGTGGATATATGTATACAGTTGTAAATAACAATAAAAAAATTATTAAAAACAAAAAAAAATTTAAGTTAGTAAAAATCTATCTTGAAAAGTCTCGGAAAATCGAATTTTTCAGTTAACGAATGTACGGAATGCTGCTATCAAGTTGGGTCGGGAAATTTATTTTCTCCTTGAGCCTGTATTTCGAAACCTTATTAAGAGATTTAAAAAATAAAAAAATAGTTTTGAACACATATATATTACTTATCCACCCATACCTCGCTGGAATGCACCTGATACTGAAACACAGTGTATAAACATAGTATACATTTCACACTCCTTCTTCCCCGTTAGACCACTCCTATGACAAGAAGTCGATTGCATCACGCTCATAAGATAACAATTAGATTTTATATACAGAAAAGTTGGCCAACCCTGCCCACAAGGGTTTTGTATAAGAATACATTACAATACTAATTACATTTTACATGTTGTTAAAAAAACATTGAATAAAAATAACAGAATACATATCATTGATTTATATCAGCAGTAATATGTGTTTGGTTCTTGACTATAGAACAACACATAGTACAAGAGCCCAATAGAAGAAAAAAGGTAGTCATTTCACCCCAATTTTTGATTACTTTAATGAAAATTATATATAATTACTAGTCAGAACTGACGAGTCTGCTAAGTATAAGTACGGGGAATAAAAAATGGCGGTTGTTTCAAAACCATAAAAAACATTAATTTTTCATTCGAAAATCTATATCTTAAAAACTACCAACAACACTAGAAAATCTAAAAGAATATTGTTTAAAGGAGAGTAAATTTCCTGAAATATGAGCCCTAATAGAGCTATTTACATCCCAAAGCAACATTTCATAAAAATCTACTGAAAGAATAGTAGTTAGTTGATTTATTTTGAGAAATATATATTTCAAGAACTATGTTACGCATAGATATATATATTATCACTCAAATTACAGATAGTTTAACTTACTATAAAGTAGTTTATGACCTTTACCTTCGCAGGAATAGTAGTTTTTATGATATTTGCTAAAATAAATCAATTTATTTTAGCAAATATCATGAAAACTATTACTCATACGACGAAAAACGTATTAAACTACTTCATAGCCCATTAGCTATAATTTGAGTTCTTACAGACATCTGTGCTTCAAATGGTTTCTGAGATATAGATTTTTCAAAATAAATTCACTAACTACTGATTTTTCAGTAAATTTTTATGAAATATTGCTTTTTAAAAAGCTATATCTCGAGAACTATTGAACGTAAATAGCTCTTAGGACTTACAGTTCAGCAAATTTACTCTACTTTAAATTATATTATCTTAGATTTTCTATTGTTGTTGATAGTTTTAAAGATATTGAGCTCTGAATGAAAAATTAATTATTTTTACCGTTTTTAAAAAGCCGCCATTTTTTATTCTACATACGTATACTTGGTAGACTCATCAATTTTGACTATTAATTATAC
>NW_027106955.1:169413-174242 GCF_000696795.3 Halyomorpha halys
CCTGAGTCGAAGGATTTACTCCCTCATCATTATGAGAAGAGACCTTATTGAAGAGTTCTGAACTCTTCTTTACTGGTACAGGTCACGATGGCTTTCTTACTGGTACTCACTCACACTGTTTTCGGGACCAAGATGGCTGCCCAAGCTTGTTACTGCATCTCCTTGCCACTAGATGGCATCATGAATTTCCTTTCAGAAGTGAGGGGGGGCCTTACTTAAACACATAACATAATCACACGACATTCCACAATGTACTCATAATTACAAGACATAAAAATGCAACACAGTACTCATTAAACTTACAATATAACTTCAAAACTTACATGAGTGGTGCTAACTATGGGAGATCCGACTGACCAATGAAAAGTCCCTACTCATTGCTTTAACCTTGAGACAGGAAACTTGCCCTCCAATATACCTCAAGGACTCACCCATCAACAGAGAGCGATATCTCGGACTAACATTAGATAGGAGAATGACATAACAAACAAGCATCAAACGACTATAATCATTCCAGTCTAATACACTATGACTTACGATGGTACTTAAATAACAAGAATTTACATACTGACTTAAAAATTCCAACGGTCACTAAAACATACGAGCTTACAACAAAGGTTTTCAGGAAAAATTACTGATAAACAAAATAACACTAATATATATGTATATGTGTGTGAATGTCAATATGTACGCAATCTTCATATAATTATGGCGACTTCATTTGTTTTACATTTATTTCATTTTATTAATTAATAATATTTTTAAGATTTATGATTTGTTTGAGGATTTATTGTCCTGCCATTTATGTAATTTTCTTTTTTGTTGGTTTATCTTCTGTATAATGATTTTAATTTCTTTTTTTTTAACTTGTAAATATGTAATCAACAGTAATTGTATTTTTTTGTTTATTATTTTTAGTTTGATTGTATCTTATTTTTTTTTTTTTATTAGAAGTTATAATTTTCAAAATGATATATAGTTGTATTTTATTTTTTCTATTTTTCCTTTATACTTTTTGTTAATTATGTTGATTATTTTTATCTTATCAAATTCATAATCATAATTATACTTATGATAGTTTATAATTTCATTTTTATTTTGAAAAATACAAGACTGAAAAGACAGGAAACTGCACGTCGATTTCGATTATTACAGCACTTAATAGACAAATGGTCTAAACTTCCAATTCATTACAAAAGGCTGATCTACATGATTGTAATAAGGCCAATCTGGATATATGGAGTTGAGCTTTGGGGCTCCACTAAGCCTTCGAATTCCTCTCGTATTCAATCTTTCCAATCCAAAATCCTTCGTAAAATCCTCAATGCTCCTTATTTTGTCACAAATAAAATCATACATAAAGACCTTAATGTTCCCTATGTAACCGATCTAGCCCAAACCAGATATCATTCCTTCCATTATAAACTTCCTAACCACTCAAACCCCCTAGTTTCTAACCTTGCATGCTCTTCCATTCCTGACAATCCTCCGAGACCTGAAAAGAAGATGGCCACGAGACCAGCTAAGGTAAAATGTCATTAGAGTGCTGCCAATGGGTAGTTGCTCTACACGCCTGTAACACTCCGTTTTAACTAAGATCAAATTTACTGAATGTATTATATAATATACAGTTGTAAAGATATTAAAAAATTTTTGTATTTTACACTAAGACTCTAAAGCCTTATTCTTACACTTGTAATATTATTTTGAAGGGATCAGTCCCGGGATAAATAAATAATATTATTATTATTAATAGGCCAAATGTCCACGGCTCTCATGCCTGGAGACTAAAAAGAACTTGGATGAGGGACCTTCTAATATGAGAAAGTAAAAAAAAGAGTTACTGGTGGTTACTGTTGTTCCTCATGCCCTATAAGTTATTTGTTTAAATAATGTATCACAAAGGCAATCTGCTGAATTTCAATCTTGTATTTAATAGGTGCAAATGTAAATTCTAAGATAAAATAAAATAAAGGCATAAAATAGTTACTAAAAATAATAAATACATTCTTTTTCATTATCAACAACTTAAAATCTTCAATTTGTCTAGTTTAAATATTTCTTTTCTCCCTACCGTGGTATTGCTGTATCATTTATTTGATGGTATAATTTTATACCAGTATCGTCTGGAAATTGAACCATCTAAAAACATATTAAAAATCTTATTTTTTTATTTTAATATTTTGATTAATATGATCTAATTACCTTTGTGATATGTATCTCCTAACAATGCTTAGTCTGGAGTGCTGTTGCTTAGTCCGTTTTGATAAATGGGATATGCATCTTACTATCATTCTTTATTATTTGATGATATGTCTGTCAATTTTTTATTAGAAATATATTTTGTTAATTATAAGTACGCAGTGTTTTTTTTTTTACATTATTTTTGTATTTACATTAGCTGCATCTTCTATATTCTTGTTATATAAAATGGACCATATTGTCATTATTTTTTTTTATTGTCTTAAGTTTTATTTAAAATATTTACATTATGGAAATCCAATATCTATTTTTGTTAAAATATTTAACTTTTTCCTCTATGTCCAAAGAATCCTCTGTCACACGGGTGGGGCATTCACTACTGGAAAATGGCATTCAATTCATAATTAAAAAATGGATATTTTTAAAAATAGATTTCCCGTGTTCTAATATGTTTTTATTTTTATTTTAAGGCATCAGCCACTAATGAGAAATTTTGATTAGTCATTATTGTTTTAATTTCTGAATTTAAAATGGTCAGGGTTGCGGTCAAAAGAGAAACAAAAATAGTTTACAACTATTTTTTTCCCGACGTTTCCCTCCACTTTGCAGGGCTTCATCAAGGCTGTTCAAAGGTAAAGGTTGAACAAAAGGACCATTACCTTTGAACAGCCCTGATGAAGCCCTACAAAGTGGGGCGAAACGTCGGAAAATAAATAGTTGTAAACTATTTTTGTTTCTCTTTTGACCGCAACCCTGACCATCTTCTTATATATCAATTTTTACGGTCAACTATATATACATATATATTTCTGAATTTACATGTATAATAACTATTGAAAAATGGGAAATTGTAGTAAGATGTGATTAAATTTTATGGTAAAGTTTTGAGTGATTGAGAAATTCAAAAAGTTCATCCACAGTCTGTTTGTTATTCTGCAAAATTAAAGGGAGGTCTGCTGGTAATTCATAGAAAGATTTGAGGGAGTCGTATGTTCGGCCCTCATGTCTCATGTCTAAGAGGTTTATTCAGAGCCATACTATATTTTCGTGTTGTGCCTGTATTAATTATTTTAATCAGGAACTACTCGTTTAGTTTCAAACATTTATATATCATATCACCTTATAACAATGAATCCAGGACTACGTATATATGTATACATACGATTTTTTTTATAAATAGCGATATTCTGAAAGCATTGTCCTTTCTTCTTTCATGTTTTGACTATTAAAGTTCAATCTATATTTCTTTGACTTTATAGAAAAACTTTTAATAAATCCGACATAAAATCGAACGACCGAGTCAAAAGCCTGGGAATCCCTGGAGCGATCAATGGAAGCATCAAGTACAAGTCGAGACCTAGCAGTTATCATATTACTGTCCATAAAATAATTATGACCGTCATTAGTGAAGGCGATCAGATCAATTATATATGTAATTACCGAGGCACAGGATATGTTTAATATTTTATGGGACGACAGAACACCTCTCATTTAGTGGGCAGTGCCTCGTCAATTATGGGTCAGTTCAGGTAGGCCTGCAATTAACTTCCAGTCAGGTAGGGACTATGGACCCCCCGCGCTTCACGGACTACTATAGGTAAATTGATTAATTGTAAGAAAGATCGCAGAATTTATATTACGATTTTACAAAAACTAAACAATTTTGATAAGATAATTTCATCAATATTTTTTTTCTTGAAATATATTATTATGCCTGGAACATATTACTATGATCTACATACTAAGTCTATTCTCTTATACTTCGTACACACTAAATAAATCTCGACATTTTAACCGAAGACGGTCAGGCGGAATGCCAATCATATTTCAAAAGCCAGAATGATTCCACCACGAAGGCCCATATTTGCTTATGAGATACAGGGCAGTGAAAATATTGTGAAATGTCTCTTTCAATTTTAAATAAACTTTTTTTTTTTATATTTATTTATTGTTATTTACAACTGTATACATATATACACATCAAGTAAATTTGCTGTAAGTGATATTATGACATGTGGAGAATCTACCCATTGATAGAACTCCAAAAAAACTTCTAAAGAAGAAGATATTACCGAAAATTATTTTCACTCATTTTGAATCTTATTAGTGACCCTTAATTGTATTACAATTACTATTCTTAAAATAAATATGTTGTTATCTGTAAATAGTACACCTGTACACTTGAAAACACTCACTAAACAACTTAAGATCAACATTAAAGAATCATATCAAAGTCGATTTAGTGTCTGGTTTAAAGTTACTGTATTCCAATAGAATTTAGTTTAAGGGACAAGCACAACAAGAAAAGAAGAAGGCGGTTGAGCCTTATTTGGGTCACATACCTCTCACACACAAATCTGTGGCTTGATTCTAAGGGCTAATGTCAATTTTTAAAATTTTGTATTATATATACCAAATGTTTTCAATTTAGTAAATCTTTAATTCTAAAAAGGCCAATGTCAAATAACAAAGTTAAATATTTTATTTTCGAGATATTTTATACTTCAAAAATATACCTTTTGGTATGAAAAAAAATTTAGTTGTGTTTACTTATAGAGGGAGAATATTAAAAAAAAAAAACTGACCTAGTACAAAAAATAAATAAAATAACATAATGATAAAATAAT
>NW_027106955.1:174642-179070 GCF_000696795.3 Halyomorpha halys
GGGACCTTCTAATTTAAATTAATGTTTGAAGTACCACCGTTGGGTGGTTCCTTCCCGAGATTTTCAAGTGTATATGAAACATACAACATATTTACTTATTGTATTATTTTAGTTGTAAATAACATTAAATAAATAAGAAAAAAAATTATATACATATGATTATGTTTTTTCAGATGGATGTTACAGTCTTTCATATACTGGGGAATGCCAACACCATGGTTACCAAAATTACCAAAGTCTGCATGGTGGCTGCTAGTGATCTACGATATCTTGACCTTGTTGCTCATCTGTTTTGCACTATGCATATTTGTATTTACTATAGCTTGTGGAAATCTAGGATTTCAGGTGACATACTTATTTATTATTTTTTAAATGAAATTTATATGGTTGTCGGTAAGTATATCCAATACGGATATACTATATATGTATAGTGTCTATATATGTTATAAAAAATGTTTCTTTAGACCAATGAATCTTTTTTTTGTATTAGTAATGAACGGTTTATTTTACAGATAATTGTAAAAAAATACTCTGCCCAGGGTTATCGGATGAGGTTATGATTTATAATAGGTATATAGTATAATTTTTTAAAAAATTAGAATTAATCCTGTACAGATTATAAATAAGAGTTTTATAAAATTAAATTTTGAGCCTGATTTATTATTTAAAATATTATAAAATATTCAAAACTAACAAAATGTATTAGGATTTATCTATTAAATATAATAAAACAAAATATTTAAAGCTTTATTATATTTCTTTTCAGTACTTTATTTTTATAGCATCCGCACAACGTTTTGGACTCAGTTATCAAGTTCTACAAATATAAATATCTACTATCAACAGTTTTACAATTAACATACAGTTACAATAAAAAAAGTTTACATTGTATTTTTATAAAAAAAATTGTTTACATTAAATACAAATAATTCAATATTTAACTATATATACATTCACTTCACTAATTTATAACCATTTACACATCTAAACTATTTTTAAGACTAAGCCAAAGTTTTTGGTTATAGTTCTTATTTTCTCATTAATTTGTGGACATACGTCATTTTTTTATAATTTATTTATTGCTATTTACACATGTATACAAATATATACAAGTAAATTAGCTGTAGGTGACATAATGACATGATACAAACATGTGGAGAATCTATCCATTGATAGAACTCCAATAACATTTCTAGAGAAGATCTCGAGACCATGTTCTTTCCAGATGCCTCGGAGGATTATTAGGTAATGAAGGAGAAGCCAAGTTAGAAACAAGTGGATTTGAGTGGTTGGGAAGTTTATTATGGAAGAAATGGTATCTGGTTCTGGCCATATCGGCAACATATGAGACATTGAGGTCCTGATGGATGACTTTAGACCGTTTGTCTAGTAAATATAATAGTCGGAATCGACGAGCGGTCTCCTGTCTTTTCAGGCTTGTATGAGGATTCCATGTCAGTCGTTTGTTTAGATGTAGTCCTAAGAAACGGATCTGTTTGACACGAATAAGTGGGGTATTATTAGAGGATTGTGTGTGGCAAGAGGTCATGGGTTTACGACGAAGGGCAAATGTGATTTGGTGGGATTTATTTTAATCCTCCAGTTTTGGCACCATTGTTCAAGGGTGGTGATGTGGGATTGGAGGGTTTGGGATACAATGTAAATATCATTGTTCACTGACAATAGACATGTGTCACCAGCACACGTGGTGAGAATAGTGTTAGGATGGGTTGGGGTGTCAGCAGTAAAAACAGTATATATGATAGGACCAAGAATACTACCCTGAGGTACGGCAGCAGACTGTTTTGATTTAATTAAAATAATCTTTCGGAGAGATAAGAACGGATAATGTGGAAGTTTGTAGGGCGTAGGATTTTACGGATCTTGTATAACAGTCCTGGGTGCTAGTCTCGATGAAATATGTGATTTTAAATTAAAAACCTTTTTCTATTTTCATTAGTGCTGTTTTCCAAAAATGATTTTATAATTAATAATGATTTTTTATTTTAAGTGATTATTAACATTTTAATGTTATTTATTATATGCATGAATTAACTTTTAAATTGTACTTTTTTCTTTCTTGCCATCTGTATAACCAAATTTCACTGCACTTAGCCCTGAGTTATTATTACTTTGGGGGTTTGTTTAATTCTTTTTTTTCAAATTCAATATTGTGTATTGATTTTAATTTATTATCTTACGAATTAGTATTATTGTAAAAATCTATTTTATTTATTTTGTCGAATTCCTCCTATATTAGTTTTAAAACTAATTACGTCTTTATTATTTTTGTTTTATAAGGGAATCTGAAAAGAAATATAATAAATTTTTGACAAATAAAACCCTTGGGAACTTTAGTTGTAGGACAACTATTTATTTATATTTAAAACAAAATAATTTACATATTTATTTTTTCTAATTTTCCACATTTGGCTCACATCATTGCAATAATAAATTTGTTATATTTGTGATTGAAAAATATTTGTGTTTCAAAATCGTTACACATTCTGTCCTTATAGAAGCCTACTATGAGAAAACGTAATTAACTCTGGAATAGTACCAATATTTTCACTACTCGAACACTACTCTGGTGTTCAAGTGTACCTCACAATTGAGTTCTCTTTGCTTTTCCACGGTTCTAAATTGAATTCATGTTCATTGCTAAAATTATTTTATCACGTAGTTGGACAATTTAATAAGGTTGAATTAGCAAAATCGAAGTGCCTATAAGCAAGTTGGTTTTCCGCCTGTTTACTATTTTTCCTCTGTTTAACGTATTTTATTACCTACTTATAACAATCATGATGTTGGTTCCGAATATGTTTAATATTATACATAAAAATGAATTTTTGTTCCGATTTATTTATATACGATTTTTTTAAATTTAAAATACTTTTTATTTATTGATAGATATTACAATCTGCCACACAGTTGTGGGCAATAGGTAATAGTGATGAATGATCTCATAGATACTGAAATAAAATAAAATAAATAAATGAAAATAAATAAAAACTCTTAAAATATATACAACAGAAGAATAAACAAAATAGTATGTAAAATCCCTAAAGTAATAATAACTCAGGGCTCAGTGCAGTGAAATTTGGATATAGAGATGGCAAGAAAGAAAAAAGTACAATTTAAAAGTTAATTCATGAATATAATAAATAATATTAAAATGTTAATAATAACTTGAAATAAAAATCATTATTGATTGAAAAAAAGTTTTTGGAAAACAGCACTAATGAAAAATAAAAAAGGTTTTTAATCTTAAAAAATATGACTAATATTCAATTTGGAATATACTATAAAGATTTTCAATTTAAAATGACATATTTGATCGAGACTGGCACCCAGGACTGTTATACAAGATCTGTAAAATACTACCCCCTACAAACTTCCTCATTATCATTAAACTATGAGTATGAAAAAATAAATAAAATAACATAATGATAAAATAATATAATCTATAGTCACATTTACACTCTTATATACAATATTTACACAATCGACCTGAGGATCCCTGAGCTCACTCTATCCCCCACGTGTGAGTGGTAGAGCAGAGCTCAAAAGATCCCAGCACATCTCTCTCGCCGCATCACTGGTAGTGTATATATGAATTACCGATTTTTTCGGTAAAAAGAGGTTATTAACAAAACTAAGCACTTTTGGCGCATTGCAAGAACATTATTTACAGAAAAGTAAATTTGCTGAAATACTAGCCCTTATAGAGCAATTTACATTCAATAGTTCTCAAGATATAGCTGTTTAAAAAGCAACAGTTCATAAAAGATGCACTGAATAGTCAGAAGTTAGTGAATTTATTTTGAGAAATCTATATCTCAAACACTATTCGATGTACAAATATCTATTAACAATCAAATTAAAACTGATTTAGTGAGCTATAAAGATGATGATTATGACGTTTAACTTCGTAGGAGAAATAGTTTTCATGATATTTGACAAAATAAATTCACAAAATCTTGATTTCAAGCTCTTTGAACAAAGATTTTGACTTATGAAAAATATATCTCAGGAAACATACCGTGTACAGATATCTGCCAATATACAATAATGCTATAAAGTACTTTATTACAGGTATTTTTGTAGGGGTAGTAGTTTTCATGATTTTCGAACATGAATATGAATTTTGCACATGAAATTTTATCCAAATAAATTATTTATTAAATATCTTGAAAACTACTAGCCCTACAAAAATACCTGTAATAAACTACTATATAGCACATTTTTTTTTTTAAAACCGGCCAAGAAGCACCGCGGCCTCAGAGGGCCTATTGTACGCCGTCCCTCCTCTGCTCAAAACAGGCCAATTGCCTTTGCAAATCTGGAAACTGTGTAAGGATCCACAGTTTCGCAAAGTTTGGGATCCAAGATACAATCCTTACCAAAGATGAGAAATCGTGTTCTTGC
>NW_027106955.1:179589-187932 GCF_000696795.3 Halyomorpha halys
CTATCCGTGTAAATCGTGATTAGCCTTTCCCTCATGCCCTCCTTTATTAAGTTCTGAGCACAGACATTTATTGCAAACACCTCAGCCTGGAACACTGTGGTGTGCTTACCTAACGAGATCGATATCCCTTGATTAGGTCTATCCATTCTCCATATCCCTGCTCCGGATCCTTGTTCCATTAGGGATCCGTCTGTGTAGCAGTTTATTATAGCACATTAAACTAGCTTTAATTTTAGTGCTGACAGACATCTGTACGTCAAATGGTTCCTGAGATATATTTTTTCATAATTCAAAATATATATCCAAAAAGTTAGAAATTAAGATTTTGTGAATTTATTTTGTCGAATATAACACTAACTACTGATCATTCAGTGTCCCATACAACATTATTATGAAATGTTGCTTTTTAAAAAGTTATATCTCGAAGACTATTGAACGTAAATAGCTCTCTTAGAGATTAAATTTTAGCAAGTTTACTCTACTTTAAATGATGCTCTCATAGATTTTCTATTGTTGGTAGTTTTAAAGATATAGAGCTCCGAATAAAAGATTAATTATTTTTAACGGTTTCAAACAGCCACCATTTTTTATCCCCCCTACTAATACATGGCAGACTCATCAATTTTGACTAGTAATTATACATAGTTTTCAATGATGTAATAAAACTTTGGGGTGAAATAACTGCCTTTTTTCTCTACTTGGGCTCTTGTACTAAATATTTTAGTTTCGTCAATTTGGCACTATCCCAATTCTCGGAAAACCTTTTAGTAACGTATTATGACACCTTTAAAAATATTTTATTATTATTATAATTGAACTTTTATGAATTGTTGCTTTTTAAAAAACTATATTTTGAGAACTATTGAGTTTAAATTGCTCCATTAGGGCTCATATTTTAGAAGATTTATTCTACTTTAAGTGATGTTCTATTAGGTTTTTAGTGTTGTTAATTTTTAAAGATAAGGAAGAAAAATTATTTTTTTTACGTTTTGAAACAACTGCCATTTTGTATTCCCCCTACCTATACTTGGCAGACTTATTAATTTTTACTAGTAATTATACATAATTTTTTATTAAAGTAATTAAAAATTAGGGTGAAATAACTCCCTATTTTTCATCTCGGCTCTTGTACTAAAAGAGAAACTGTACTGGAACGGTTTTCCCTAAAGAGTGCCGTTCCAGTTGAATTTAGTCTAAAGCCCGCACAACCGTTCAGTCTTACGAGTACTGTATAGTCTGCCCCTTGTCCACAACTACATAACAAAAACAGTGTTGTGCAGTAATTACATGAGTACATTAATTAAATGTTCATTTACATGTTTCAGGTGCATTAAAATTACACTAAGATAATCACTAAACGATAAAAAAAAAAAAAAAAAAATGGTTTTGAAGAACAATTACTCTGAAGTAATTGTAAGACATAGTTACAATTATATGTGATTGTGTAAAAGTAATCATAATTACTCAATAAAATCACAGACATTGAAATTGTGATTCCCAATTACAATTACTTCTTGATGCTAAGTAATTTCTATTACAATTACAATTACTTCATGGCCCTTAGTAATGTCAATTAAATATAATTTAAATCATATGTTTTTTTTTTATTCAATACCAGATTGGTCTGGGCCCTGTTTCATAATAAACTACAAAATAATACAATTAGTCTTGTCGATTTAACTTGTAATATAATTACACTGACTTGCATATAGTAACATGTACTTAAGTACTTTTATGGTACACATATAAAAGACACCCCTAACTATATACAATGTTATAAATAAAAAAAAAACAATTAAGATAAAATAAAAAGATAAACATAATAATTCTTAATAAGAGAGAAAATGTAATAACAAAAATAGTGACATTCGTAGACCTAACAAAACAAACGATTAATGCCCTCTAATGGGAATAATGAACAAAAAAAAAATAAAATAGAAGTAATGACTAAAATATAGAATTTATAACAGAATGTCCTGCAGCAGCCTGGGCTTCAGTCTTCGGGTTGAGGTTGGGTTTCCCAGGTTGTAGGTCACTGCTCCTTTAACTGTTGATAACTGTTAGTGGAACTTCATGAATCGCTTTTTGATGAAATCCTCTATTGACTCCATGTGTAATTCCTGGTGAATCTTTTTTTTTTTTTTAAAAGATCGTCATTTTTTTTTCGTAAAGGATGCCACTCCCCAGCCTTCACAGCCATACATCCGCAGTTACCTGAGAATTATTTTAAGAATTTGGATTTCCTATTTAGGATAGGATATAGCATTGCTAACCTTGCATAAGTTTGAGTTAGTTTGATGTTGTTATGGTGATTCCAGGTAAGGCGTCGATCGAGGTGAATTCTCAAGTATCTGTTTCATTGGCAGGATTATTTCACATTTTTACCTTTGAGGATTAGATCCGGTGGATCTGGTGGGCGTCGAAGAGTAAAAACTTTTGAGTTGCATTTTTCAATGTTCAAGCTAATCATCCATTTAGTGAAATATTGTTCTAGTTCATTAAGTTTACTTTGCTAAGTATTTCTAGCTATTATTATTTCATGTTGAGAGAACATAGCTGTATCGTCAGCGAACATAGCTATGGAGGTGTGTGTGGACTATATAATGTCGTAGAAGGTAGAAGTTAAACAGAGTGGGAGAAAGAATTGAATCTTGCGCAGTAACGCCATGGATTTATCTGAGGGTAGATTTCGTTAAATCATATATGGATTCAGTTAATCTTCTTATGAATAGAAATCTTAAAAGTTAAAACGAATCGATACACAAGCGCGGGGTCATAAAATCGATTTTATATTTATATACAGCATCTTTCGAAAACGTACTAATTAACCGTAATAAGTTAATAAATCTATACGCCATTACGCAATCTTAAACTGGATATTATGTTCATATTTTGGAATCTATCTAAAACAGATTTTTTTCCATTTTGATATTGAATATTTACTTTTTATTCATTTAGAAAATTAGATCAAATGTGGTCAGACCAGATGACAACATATATAGGTCGGTGCCAAAATAACACATAAAATGATAGACATAAATGAAATTTATTGATTACAATTTTGACTATTAGAGCGTTTTGAAGGCTATAAAATTTATAAGCTAGATCTGTACAATATAAATTGATCTCTAGTTATAAAACTAATAATTAAATTAACAAATACAAAAATGAAAATGTTGGATTTTTGAAAAAATATATCTCTAGATCCATAAGACCCACATATGTCTGCCAACGCTCAAAATAAAGGAAATTTAACTTACTATAAACTAGTTTAAGACACTTATCTTCTTAGGGGTAGTAGTTTTTATGATATTCACATATGAATATAAATTTGGCAATTAAAGATTTGTCCGAACAACTATAAATCAATTTATTTTAGCAACTTTCATGTAAACTATTACTCCTACGAAGATAAACATCATAAACTACTTTATAGCTGATTAAACTAGCTTTAATTTGAGTGCTAATAGACATCTGTACGTCAAATGGTTTTTGAGATATAAATTTTTCAAAATAAATTCACTAACTACTGATCTTTCAGTAGGTCCCATACAACATTTCTATGAAATGTTGCATTTTAAAAAGTGTATCTCGGGAATACTGTACGTAAAAAGCTCTACTAGGGCCTATATTTTAGCATATTTACTCTTCTTTAAATGACGTTCTCTTAGCTTTTCTTGTGCTGTTCCTACTTTTTAAGATATAGAGCTCCGAATGAAAAATTAGTTGTTTTTTTTAATGCTTAGAAACAGCCGCCATTTTGTCTTCCCCCTACCGATTTTGACTAGTAATTATACATAGTTTCATTAAAATAATCAGAAATTGGGGTGAGATGACTGCCTTTTTTCTCCTCTTGACCTCTGTTTAATGTTTCTGTTTAAAAAGAGTACAGTGAAGATCTCTCTTCTATATTATTGGTCTAAAGAACTAATTTTCTTTTAACAGAAATAACTTCTTCAAGAAGCGATACAGCTTTATCTTTAAATAAATGACAAATATTATCAAAGAGTCCATCTAAAATCCACATTAGGCTCTTAAACCGGGTTTTGCCGACTTCTAGTCTATCCACGTACAAGTTTATGATACTGAATCTTCAAAGTGGATGCCTAGCTCATGAAATATTAAATCAATTATTTGAATTTTGATTTACGTATATTTATTGGACGAAGATAGTCCGGGTGGCGATCAATAAGGGTATCAAAATAGTAAAAGAAAACTATTTATTTTCGACCTACTTTGCAGGGCTTTGTGAACTCAGCTGTCCTTTATACTACAATCAACTGACAGGCCTGTAAAGTGGGGCGAAACGTAGGTTAACAATAAATAGTTTTTTATAATTATGAGAGATAGTTGACAGTGGATGGCGTACGAGGAGAAGATGATGGGGGTGCGGTCAAAATGAAACGCAAATAAGTTGGTGTAATCTATTTAATTGTGCCAACGTTTCGACTAGAGTTTCTAGCCTTCTTCAGGGCTAAGAACAGAACAAGATAACAACATAATAAACAGAATGACATAAAATGAATAATTTTACAGAATAGAATTAATAAAATGAAGTGATGAGAGAAGTGGAAATTAAAATGTATACCTAGGTAACTGAAAAAGTGGGTAAAATAACATAATCAAAGAAATGAAATAAAAATGAAGTTATATAATGCAAGAAGTATGAACATATTATTTATTAATAGTTTAAAAATTGAAATATGGAAAGAAAAAGAAAATATATATAACCATAATAATTCATAAAGAGGCAAAATAGAAGTAAAGTTTAATAAAAGAAATGAATAGAAGAAAAAAAAATTTTTTGAAAACAACAATAATAATATAGTGAACACAACTAATAACGTGGGTAAGGAAAATGAAGAAAAGTGGAGAAAAGAAGGGGTGGTAAAATAAATAAATTCATTTTATTAATTCTGTTCTGTAAAATTATTCATTTTATGTCATTCTGTTTATATTTTATTTTTTATTTTCTATACCTATTGTGGTTGTTATCATGTTCTGTTCTTAGCCCTGAAGAAGGCTAGAAACTCTAGTCGAAACGTTGGCACAGTTAAATAGGTTACACCAACTTATTTGCGTTTCATTTTGACTGCACCCCCAACCATCTTCTCCTCGTACGCCATCCACGGCCAACTATCTCTCATAATTATAAAAAACTATTTATTGTCAACCTACGTTTCGCCCCACTTTGCAGGGCTGTCAGTTGATTGTAGTATAAAGGACAGCTGAGTTCACAAAGCCCTGCAAAGTAGGTCGAAAATAAATAGTTTTCTTTTACTATTTTGATACCTTTATAAACCGCTACCCGGACTATCTTCTTCCAATGTACTTCACACGATCAACTATCTTCTTCCAAAACGTAAATGTATATATATTTTTTTTTTAGGATGTGACTGTTCTCCTACCTGGTTTCGTTTTCTACACCTCTGCCCTATACCTATCTCTATACCAATACTTGATCAAGGGTCGCCTGGAGAAGATTGCTGCCGATGTGGATGCCATAGCTCGAGAAATCATCGGGAGCAAACTAGGCCTGGAAAAAGAATTACTCCAAGTGTACTCCGATAACTCCAAAAACATAATATACTACTGTCGGTTATTGCCGTGTTTATATGTTTCAAGCAGTACAATATTTTTCTGTTCAGTTCCAATAGTCGATTGGTTCGAAGGAAATTACCGGACAAATTTTGCAATAAGCATTGTAACTCCATTTGACTACAGGCAACCTGGGATTTACGAGTTTGTCGTCTTGTTATTGACGACTGCCCTGTTTATTTCTACTTGCAAGCAACTCAACAATGCTTTGTTCTTCTTAGCTTTCTTCAACACTTTAAGGAGCTATTTGAAATATCTGTATTTATCGATGGACGAACTGCAAAATAACATAATTAAAGAAGATTATACTCTGACCAGACAAAGTATAAGAACTTGGATCAAGATACATCAAGAAATAAACAGGTTTGTGATTGTTGGATCTTATAGCACTAAAATGCATTTATAAAGATATAATAATATAAGAAGATGGTAAGGGTTGCGGTCAAAAAGGAACAAAAATAGCTTACAACTATTTATTATCCGACGTTTCACCCCACTTTGCAGGGCTTCATCAGGGATAAACAGATACAAAAAAAAAAAGATAACTGAGAATATTACAACAATAAGATACAATAAGGTAATTTAAGATAGGATAAATATTATGTAAAAATCAAGTGATAAGAAATTACATATAAATAAAAGGAAGGAAGGCATAAAATAGAATCAGTATAAAATAAACTTGAATAAACAATGATAAGAATAAAAATAAGTAACAATGGCAAGAGCGAAAAATTTTTAAAAATACGTAAAATATACAGTTATAAAAGTACAGGAGATGTACATAAAAAAAAGACAATACGGGGAAGGGGAAAAAAAAGAAAAAAAATAGAGATTAAATAAACGTCTTGAAAGAATAATAATGATATTAAACTGATAATAAATGAGCAAAGATCTCCTGTACTTTTTTAACTTATTTTTATTCTTATCATTGTTTATTCAAGCTTATTTGATACTGATACTATTTTATGTCTTCCTTCCTTTTATTTATATGTAATTTCTTATCACTTTATTTTTACATAATATTTACACTAACTTAAAATACCTTATTGTATCTTATTGTTGTAATATTCTCAGTTTTCTTTTTTTTGTATCTTTTCTGATAAAGCCCTGCAAAGTGGGGCGAAACGTCGGAAAATAAATAGTTGTAAGCTATTTTTGTTCCTTTTTGACCGCAACTCTGACCATCTTCTTATATATCAATTTTTACAGTCAACTACATATACGTATATACAATAATAATAATAATATTTTATTTATTCTGGGACGAGTCCCTTTAGAATAATACAGAGAAATCAATAGATGAGGGCTGAGGAGCCTCAGAGATACTTAAACAAAAAATACATAGAAATATAAACAGTCATTATAAAAAATAATTATGGGTTACTTTCTCACTTTTATCAGTTGAACAATAAAAAAAAAAATGAATAAATAAAAAAGAGAAAAAAAAAGATGTAAAAATAATTAAGAATGATTTAATGGTATATGTCTAAGTAATTAAATTAACAAATTTCAGTAATATATCTATCAATTTTTTTCATCAACCACTTACTTTTCTGATATTTACAAACTTAGGTTTTTCTTTTATTTCGCCTATCTTTATCGTGTCCGTTTTTATAGTTACGATGGTTACGGTTATGGGTGTCTCTGAAGATATCAAAACCAAACTAAAATGGCTGATTAATTGCTTTGTACGTTTCATCTTTGGGGACTTTATGTGTAGTTGCCCATTGAACCACAGCCTTTGGTAGATCTTTCCTCATCCGTTCCTCTTCCCTATGGAATTCTGTGGAAATTAGCCAAAAGACAGATAAAAATATTTGTGGTGGATTTTAATATGAACTTCACAGAAGTTGTGTGGTGAGAGGTGCATAGATGTAGTACACTTGAGAAAACGAAATACCTACAACTAAGGATTTCTAATCAAAACCTATGTTGAAATAAAACAACCCATAATTTCGAAATGACTCTTATACTAACATAACTTATTTTTTTTACAGGTGCTTGCAGGTTCTTTTACAATTATTCTCACCAATCATCATAGTCAATTGTATGTACATATTGGTTTACTTAGTGGGTGCATTATTTCTGCAAACACAGGTAAATGTATTGTATACTTATAATTTTGTTTTATAAAATGTTATTTCTTGGAAAAGTAGTATTAACAATATTTTTTAGCAAAAATAGAAAATGTTTTATTAAGTATATATATTTTGTGTATTTCATGCTTTTATTGAAATCAAAGTAAGTTATCATCATCAGTAAATATTAATTTTCATACTTGTTGGTGATATAGGAAAAAAGAAACAACATTTACCAGACATTTTCAGCATTCATTGGTGTTATGGGAACGGTTATTCAAGTGTATATGATCTTCAATATAGCTGATCATGTAACTTTTGAGGTAAAAACTTTATCACTTTCTAGTTCTCTTATATTTTTAATATGAACAATTTACATATCTGCTGACATAAATTTCATCAAAATTCTTATTAAGGATTTAAACAAACTGTTACATGTAGGCATCAAACTGTTCAATGTAAACCTTGGGTTTTGGGATGTATTTTTATTTTTATACCAGATCGGCCTGGTGGGCCTTACATGGTTGATATAACTTATATTATATATATTTTTTAACAGTCGATTATGAGGGGGTATAGTCATACAAATGACACCCCTAACTATATAAAATGTTCTTATTAAAAGAAAAAAAAATAATGATAAAATAAATAGATAAGAATAATGCTT
>NW_027106955.1:188918-197866 GCF_000696795.3 Halyomorpha halys
ACTGAAAATATTTGACCATTGAGGAATGAGCTCAGAATATTGTATAGGTATTCTGGAGTGCCTGCTTTCTTTAGTTTATATAGGAGACCTCAATGCCAGACCTTATCGAATGCTTGTTGGAGATCTAAGAACGCTACCAGGGTGTGTCTTTTTTTTCGAATCCGCTAATTATAAATTCCGATAGTCTTGTCAGTTAGTGAGAAGTGGAATGAAAGTATTGAAAATCAGGAATTATTTCAATGCTTTGGAAAAAAGAATTAAGACGTTTTTTATAACTGATTCCAGCAATTTTCCAAAAATGGGTAATAAACTGATAGGACTATAGCTGCTGATTTGTTTAGCGTTCTTACCAGGCTTGTGAATTACAATAAGTTCGGCTTTCTTCCACGTATCCAGAAAGTATCCCACTATAGAACCATCAAATTAATTCAGACCTTTGCAAGGTTAGCAATGATGTATCCTATCCTAAATATAAAATCCAAATTAAAACCAGAAACAGCTATTCTTATTTTTAAAAAATTCTCAAGCCGCTGCTGATGTACGGCTGTGAAGTCTGGGGAGGAGCATCCTTTACGAAAAGAAAAAAATTACAATCTTTTCAAAATAAAGTCCTAAGAATTGCAGTGGATGCTCCTTGGTTTGTAAGAAATAGCCAATTGCAATTGGGAATTACGAATGGAGTCAATAAAGTATTTCATCAAAAAATGATTCATGAAGTTCCACTGACAGTTACCGACGGTTAAAGGAGCAGTGACCTACAACTTGGGAAACCCAACTACAATCCGAAGACTGAAGCCCAACCTGCAGCAGGACATCCAGTTATAGATTCTATATTAATCAATTCTATTATTGTCATTACTTTTATTTTATTTATTAATTTTTTTTTCTCTTCCTCCTTTTTTCAAATTAACTTTTTTTTTCCCATTAGAGGGCAATTGTTTATTTAGTTTGGTCCACGAATGTCGTTTTTTTTTTGTTATTAACTTTACTTTTCTCTCTTATTAAGAATTATTATTTTTATCTATTTATTTTATCTTTTTTATTAATTTATAACATTGTATATAGTTAGGGGTGTCTTTTGTATGAGTCTATACCGCCGCACAATCAATTGTTAAAAAAAAAAATGTAACTCTTACATTAACCATGTAAAGCCCGCCAGGCCGATCTGGCATTAAATAAAAATAAAAATAATATAAAAACCTATGTTGGACAGCAAAGATGAACTATTTTCCAGGGAGGGAATAAAATCCAGTATTACTGGAAGTGGGCCAGTAACCATTTGCCAGCCACTATTTCCTCTGCCTCCATTCAATAATTCGCAATTAATTGTTAGAACATTTTTAATATGTTCTTTTAGTACTTAATTATATACAATTCTTTTAGTCAAGTATTCTAAAAATTATGGGGATGGACATTGAATAAGAAACAAATTTAGAAATAGTTGATTGACATCTTTTGTCATGAAAAAAAAAATATTTGTATGTATGTGTATATATATTCATATAATTATTGTATATCATATATGATAAATAAATTTGAATTATTAAAATCATCTTTCAAATAAGAACAATAATCATTTTCTTTAATAAATAATAACAAAGCTGTTACTGAAATATTTAAGTAATGGATGAATTTTTACTTCTTATTTTTTTGGTTGTGTTTTAGCATATTATATATAGCTAATTTTAAAAATCTAGGTTAGATCTTGATTAGATATGAAGTATTACTATTTATTTTTATTTATACTTTTAAATTTCCAAAAATTTTCTTCTTCTATAAAAAAATAGATGTTTTTTATCACTCTTATTGTTTTGAAAGGCTAGAGATTTGGCTAATGCAGTATATGGATTGCCATGGTACGAAATGGACAAGAGAACAAAGCGTGAAGTACAAATGATAATTACAATGTGCAACAGGCCAATTCATGTCACTGGCTACAGAACCAATGCTTTAATTCTCAACAGAGAGACACTAACTGCGGTAAATAGAGATATAAATTTTATTTATTTTCTAATGTTTATTATGGATATTTTTTTATAATTTTCTTATTCTCTGAAGATCATGACATCAGCTCTGTCAGCATACCTTACGCTCTGCCAGATGAAAGAAGCTTTTGGACCGGAAGAATCAACAGCTCAGTAAACATCAGAAATATTTAATTTCTTGGAACAAACAAATTAATAATAGATTTAGATAGAAACTCTATAATAAGCTATATTATACTTAATAAACTGATATAACTCATTATATTCTTAATTATATGTGACTAAAAATAATTACTTAAAGGTATTACACTTAAAAAAAAAAAAAATAAAACTATTGTAATTCTAAAAAGTTGAAGGAATAGAGATATTTTACCAAGCAAAAGGTCACTTAGTTATCATTTTTGATGTTTTATGTAAAACTTGTGCAATAAAAACAACACCATTTTTCAATCTCAAAATTGAAAAAAAAAATTAGAGGAATACAATTTTTTTACATTAACAAGTTTAGTACTTTCATTTTATCTTTTAGCCAGTGCTTTGAAGAAAAAATCATCTTTATAAAATTTATGTGAAATGAAATCTGTTAAAGTTTGTGTGCAAAAAGCTTTTTTTATCACAATGATTATTAAATGTGGTACAAAGTAAAAAAGAAGCATAATTGATAAAATCACAATTTTTATAACACAAAGTTTATGTTAAATTTAAAAACATAACTTTTAATTTATATCAAATTAAAATAGATGGAGCAGTCAAACCTAGGTTATTACAGTATTTTAGGTTCTCGATATTGAGGTGTGGTGATAAGAATGGATCGCCACTCACCAATTTAAAAACATAATAATTAGAGATAGTTGACTGTGGATGACTTATGTGAGGAGAAGATTGTTGGGAGGTGCGGTCAAAATAAAACATAAATAAGTTGAAATAACTTATTTAATTGTGCCAACGTTTTGGCCAGTATTTCTAGCCTTCCTCAGGGCTAAGAACAGAACAAGATAACCAATAAATACAGAAAATATAAACAGAATGACATGAAGTAAATAATTGTACAGAATAGAATTAATAAAATGAAGTGATGAAAGAAATGGAAAATAAAATTTATACATAGGTAATTGCATAAGTAGATAAAATAACATGATTAAGGAAATAAAATAAAAATGAAGTTATTTAATGCAAAGAAATATGAATATATTAGTTTATTAATAATTTAAAAATTAAAATTATGGAAAGAAAAATAAAATTGAGAATAAGAAAATATATGTAACAACTGAAATATGTAACCATAATATGAGATAAAGAGGCAAAATAAAAGTTAAGTTTAGCAAAAGAAATGAATAGAAAAAAAAAATTGAAATCAACAATAATTATATATGGTGAACATGACTAATAACGTGGGAATAATAGGAAATAATAGTTTGGCTGTCGATCTTGATAACTCAAATTTTTTTTTAAGCTGTTCTCAATCTAGCTGTTCTAGAAAACAAAGAGAGATCACATCTTCACTCATTAAAATGTCTATTTAATTCTCATAGATACAACAACAGTGCTTAAAAATGAAAAAGCACTTCAATCTTGCATTTTTACAGACACAAACTTCTTTTTGTGCCAACCTTGTTTTATCCTTTTTTGCTATGGCAGGAAATGAACTGGAAAAGTGATTGAAAAATTGATCTCTCTTGGTTTTTACAGGGTTGAGTACTTGTTTATGTGGTTGATTTAAATTGTATCTGCTGTGTTGTTGAATACTAAAGTTTAATCATTTAATGTGTTGAGGTGGGTAATTTTCTTGATTATTCTGCTTGTCCAGAAGGCCTCGACAATGCGCGTACAGTTTATAAAGGTAAGGTAGTTTATAAGGAAGATGAATAGATAGGATGAGACTAAGGGTAACAACAGCTATTTCTCAGAGGTTGGTCAACTCCACGAAGGATAACAACAGCTATTTCTCAGAGGTTGGTCAACTGAACAAGGAGTAACAACCGACTAAGAGTAACAACCACCTTTTCTTAGAGGATGGTCACCTCATCTTGCCGGGTACTATTCCGATAGAGGGAGGTATGCAAAACTAGACGGTAGCTAGGCCACCAGAGTCATGCAGCAAGGTGTTTTCATCCTGCTGAGTACTATTCCGACAGAGGCGAAGAAGGTATATGAGGTCCACCGAACAACAAAGGGATAATAGGTTATGTCAAGGTTGAACCAAAAAAATAACCATTTAGAATTCAGGATCGGCTATAAACTGAAACTATCTCAAATAGAGACTTTGTATTTGTGTTCTATGATCTGTGATTAATTAAGGTTCTTTAAAACCCTTATTTATAGGCCTAGTGCATACGGCTGTGACCAAGCAGTCTTATCTTATCTGCTTGAGGTAGTTTCGTGCATTATTTTGGCATCGTTTATTTATTATTTTATTGACATTGCTAAGTAGTATGTACAAAAATTAATAATATGTAAAAATAACAATACGTTTTTATAAAGGAAAGTAATACATAAATTTAAGAGCTTCAGTGAGGCTCTAGGTGCTGCGTTCTGGTGGATTGGAACTTCTTGCTTCTCTTGCTACAAATGGATGGCTCAAGATGATGTACATCTTTTTATTAATGTCATAGTTCCGTAAAATTAAGATTGCTTTGACTGGTTAATTTTTAATCTCAGGAAGGGTCTTCAATGTAATAGGAATTTTTTACTTTTTATTATTAATCACTATTTATACAACTTTCAGGGTGAAACAAAATTTTTTTCATATGTTCATTAATATGCATAAATTATTTGTGCATTATGTGCAAGAGACTGGTACTTTGCTATTTTTAAAACATAAGTGCATTAGAGCTCACATCTTAGTCCAGTAGCTCTAAAGTATAATCATTGTATATTTTCCTAATTTTATATTAGGAACTTTTTTTTAACATTTTATCCACAACAAGGCTACCAAGATTGGATTAGGAAAATATTGAGGTTTTATCATGGTTTGTAATAAATATTTTTATTTTATTTTCATTTTAAGTATCCAGAGTACAAATTCTGTGTAAAATATGGATATTTTTTTGCTTTATAATAAATTTAAAAAATACAAGGTTTATTTAGCAAAAAAATTAAAGATTGTTCATACTTGAAAGTTAAAGAGTGTTCATACTTGAATCCTATTAATCATTTAATTTACTATTTTCTTCAATGAGTTGTTTGAAAAACATTGCTGAATCTTTGAATGTTCTTTTTCGATCAGGATCATTGAAGTCTACATTCATTATTCCAAACTTTGATCTGAAAAATAAAACAATTTTTAAAAAAAATTAATTAAAGAAAATATATTGTTATATTTTAAAATTATCATGAGGATTATAACTGTTTTTATTATTTTCAGATCTAAAATATACCTTTGATGATGACATGGTTTAAATGAATAAATTAAATATTAACTAGATATGAGAATTTAATTTTAAATTATTAAACATTATTGACTCTATCTCAGGGCAGGTTCTCTAGCAATCTGAACACAATTACACTTAAATGAATTAATGGTTATTTTTAAGTGTTGTTTTAAGCAAACAACCAACTATGTAATCGTATTTGGTGACTGTTAATCCTTCATGTCATTTTACAAATAATGCTACCATTGAGAGTAGAGAAAGGATAGTCAGGCTCTCAGCACTACAAAGGTTTACTCCTGCTGGAGATACAAACAAAAAAAGAGAGCTTTCTTCCTTTTTCTGTTACGATCTCTTGATAGTCAATGCAAATATCGATTACAGCACAACCATTTTGATTTAGTTGCAATGATTTCTGATGCTATAGGGCTTAGGATTACTTTACTAAAAAAAAGGCTATCCTTCCCCGCCGGACCCGCCCCACTAAACCCCCGACAGCCCTATATCACTTTTGAAATATTAGCTTAAAACGGGAAGAGGATACTTTAAGATAGAGCAATATTTAAAAAGCCCCTGATATTAAAAAACGGCATCAATGTATTATGTATTGTATAGCCTTACTTATCTGACTTTTCAAACTGATAATTATAGCGAGTAGGTTGGTGGATGAACAACATGTCACAATCTCACAAGAGGAGATCATAACACTAAAAAAAAGGCATTCCTTCCCCGCTGGACCCGCCACACTGAACCCACGGAGAGCGACGGCCCTATATCACTTTTGAAATATTAGCTTAAAACGGGAAGGAGAGACTTTGAGATAGAGCAATATTTAAAAAGCGCCTGAAATTGAAAAAAAGGCATCGATGTAAATACTTCATTGATAATTATTCTCCTCTTCTATTTTCTTATGGATTATTTAGTCTATAATGGCGGTAGAAAAACAACAAAAATTGAAAACTTTTAATCTACCTGCTCAACATAGTAGCAATTCAACAGGCTTTGAAGGAGGTGTGGAACCATCTTGAATATTTAAAACTAGTTTGTTTTTTTCCTCCATTACTTCTAATCATTTATTTATTGTTATTTACAACTGTATAACATATATACAACAAGTAAATTTGCTGTAGGTGAGATAGTGACATGATACAAACATGTGGAGATTCTACCCATTGATAGAACTCCATCGTTACTTCTGAATGATGAAATTGGTCAGTTTGCTATCCATAATAAAGTGAATTAGTTAGTTCTTTGGTTGAAATACATTGAAAAAACTAAACTTAACAATTTATATTTAAAAAAAAACTATTTATAAAAAAAAGAGGATATTAATATATATTGAACAAATACCATGATGATTAATAAATAAGCATTAATGTATAACTTTTTCAATTTAATTACTTAATGACCTGGTATAGTTGCGACATTAGAAGGCCTATCTGCTTCATGTTAACATATAAAAGTATGAGCATGTAGGTAAGAAAGAGATAGAAAAGGATGTTCCATAGAATAAGGACCAGGCAGGTATGTTAGGGGATCAGATACTTATTTTAGAACCTCTCAGGAAATATGATACAGAAGAGATGAACCTTCAGTTGTAACCGTAATAAAAAGAATGAATCTCTTAAACCTGCTTAGGTATAGTATAAGTGGAAGAAAGAGCCTCTAGAACTTGTGGATATGAGTAGGGAAAACAAATACCTAAGGGATGACTAAATAGGGATTCGATCTGAGAATGAACCTGCTCAATTGAGAATTAGTAAGGAAGTAACCATAATGAATAAGAACTCTAGGGAATAATTAACAACAGCCATAGTTTATTTAATGCAAAACTGTAGGTAGTTGTAAATATTGAAATTTTTTAAACTGAATTCATTTTTTAATTTTCAAAAAGTTTTCCAAGATTTTTAAATTTTTGATTGCTAAAAATTTAAAAATCTTGGAAAACTTACTCCAGTACACTTGGAGTAAGTTTTCCAAGATTTTTAATTAAAAATTATGTAAAAGATAAAAAGAATTAGGGATTCTGTTCCAATATAATAAACAATTATTATCATAAAATCATATTTGCTAGCATAAAAGGAATGACCCAAGATTTTTTTTTTTGTTTGGCAGTACTGTTAAATAAATCAGAAATTAAAATCCCATATAATATTGTTGAGCTTAAACCATTGATTTATATCACAATAAAATTGATGGACACTTGAAAAACATAATAATTTTGTTAAAAAATAATTAATATATTGGTATATTTTGGGTTTGCTTCAATAAATTATTACTTTAATAAGAGGACAAGATTTTCAAATAACGCTAATTAAAATTGAATAATTAAGTATCCAAGTCACACTCAGAAAGCAATCAAAAAGGCAAAGCATTAGCATATGTGCATAAGCAAATAAAAAGAGGAGTTTCATTTGAAAGGGTGAAGGAGTTCAGCTATCTTGGATCGCAAGTAAACGTGGATAATGACATTCAAGCAGAAATACATCACAGAATTATGTCCATGTGAATTATGTGCATGAAATGCTATTTCGGCTTACTGAAGCATTTCAGGAGCAGGACTATTTCCCAAAACACTAAGATACAGCTGTATAAGACCCTGGTGAGACCAGTTCTCATTCGTGCCTCAGAATGCTGGACATTATCCATGTAACAGGAAGCTCTTCTTCTGAGGTTCGAGGGGAGTATATTGAGGAAAATTTATTGCCGGTTTGTGCTGATGGGATCTGGAGGATGAGAACAAATGCTGAACTGGCAGGCCTCTACAGGAACCCAGATATTGAAAGGGTGATCAAAGTGGGACAGCTTCGATGGGCAGGCCATGTATTAAGAATGACCCAGGATCAGATTCCTAGGGTGATCCTGGATGAAAGGATATATGGGACAAGGAGAGTAGGAAGAACCCGGCTACGATGGATCAATGGAGTGGCAGCGGATGCCAGGTCTATCTTGGAAATCTGCAATTGGAGAGCAACCATTAGAGAGGACTGGTGGACGAAGTTGTAGGAGGCAATGACTCTACAAGAGTTGTAGCGGCACAGATGATGATAATGTTGAAATAAAAAGAAAATTGGAAGATCAATGATTAACCATGTATAATAAAAGGAAGATAGTCCGGGCGCGGTCAAATAAGTACTCAAATAGTCATAAAATTATTTAATGTGAGCCAACATTTCACCCCATGTTGCAGGGCTTCATCAAGCCTAAAAAAGATAAAAACACTTAAAAAAGTAAAAATAAATGAAAAAAGTAAACAAGAACTTAAAAAGATGTACAATGAAATGTAAAATTAAATAAGAACATTAAAAGATTTCAGATAATCAATGAAAATGGAAGTAACAACTGATAAAAATAAATATAAAATGCAGTACACACTAAAAGATGGTAAAAGGGAAAAAGAGTGGAATTGAGAATAAAGAAAGATAATTAATAAGATAGCAAACATACCTTTCAGATTGCAGGCAAGTACAAAAATGCACGGTTGACAGGAAGTTTAAGGAAAGTAAATAGTGGGCATTGACAATAGTAAAAAAGCTACATTTGAAAATAATTTCAAAGGAAAGAGTATTAGAAAATTAAAGATAATATTAAAATT
>NW_027106955.1:197998-203596 GCF_000696795.3 Halyomorpha halys
ATTGTACGTCTTTTTACTTTTTCATTTATTTTTACCTCATTAAAGTGTTTGTGTCTTATTTAGCCCTGAGGAAGACCTGAAACTTGGGGCGAGTTTTTTTCTTTGATTGTATTTTGAGAAAATTATTTGAAAATGACCTTTTTAACTTAAAAATTAAATATTTTATGTAAAATATAAATATATATTGTACTACTGATCTTAAAACTTTACTATAAAAAAGCAATTGGATTCATATTTGGCCAAATATTTATTAAGCATGTTGGAATTCAGAGTACCCTATATTTGTTTAATAATAGAACAATGATGTTACAGCAATGCCGTGATGGTAAAAAATGTTAATGTAACACCTTAGCAACATCATCGTGTTAGAAATGGTGCAGGTTATAATCCAGCCAGGATGGGTCAATTTATTTTATGGAAGGAATCTCTTCCTTTCCTCTCTAGCAAGAATAATTAGAAATCAGGGTGGAAATGTTAAGATTAATTTCTTAACATACATATGGGAATCAAACCCACACCATTGTTAATTGGGCACTATTAGACCCTCATATAAAAATTCAATAGTGTTTCCAATAAAAATGGATATTAAAAGTAATCTTAAATGTTTGAGTTTAACTTACCTATAACCATTCCTCCATTCAAAATTATCCATCAGACTCCAGGCAGTATAACCAATCACTTTAGCACCTTCATCAATTACTTTCACAAGTTCTTGTAAGTAACTCTGTAAAAATAGAATTTGAAATTTATATTTTGATGAAAAAGATGGTAGCTCCCATTTAAATCTTTGGAAAACTACAAAAATTTCAAAAACCAAAGTAATACAAAAAGATAATTTTTGATCAATTGTTATTACCTTAATTGTTTCTAAAAATTAGGTAAGTCATTCAAAAATAAAACTTCCAGAAAATGTAACATTAGGTTGATTGTTAGTTTGAGCTACCTTTGTATTTGTCAGAAAATAGTTATCAATCTATTTCTACGAAAACAAATTTATTTGAAAAAAAAAATAGCATTGAAATATTTATTATAATTTGTTTATTAATATAGAAATTACTCTCAAAATTTGTCTTGAAATCCTATTTAATCAATAAATATACCTAGTTAAAAAAGTCAGTAGACATTTTACTGCTTTATTTTAATAGTGTCACATCTGACAAAAAAGTTTTTTTTTGTATTCCATTTTGTTTTTGATGTATTCTATAGATTGTACTATAGATTAGGGTTACTTTGTAACAACCTTACCAGCGTTGGGCAAGTGTATAGAACAACCCTAAAAATTAGCACCAGTATATAAACTATCTTTGGAGAATGTCCAATTAAAAATAAAATCAAAACATGATTTAGTCTGATGTGCCTTTATTATGGCAAAGCAATGATATGTCCTGTACAGGAATAAATGGTCACAGGATACGCAGTAAAAAGAATAATATTAAAGAACAAATTAACTAAACTCATCACTTAACTAAATTCTGCACTGAGTGTTAGCAAAAAGCATTCTGATTTCGGTCTTTTGTTTATGATTTTTACATAGAAAGATAGTCTCTTCTTCTAGTGTTAAAATAAATAACTTAGGTACAATTTTACAAATTAATTTCGAGTAACAGGCGTTTATTCGAATTCAAAGTACATTTATTCAGAATATTACAGGTTAAGATAAACCGCATCTATACTGAAAAGCATCTGTTGGGCTTAGCATATTGAGTGGAAATCAAGAGCTAATTAACAGAGTTATAATAATAGTATAAGTAAGTATTTTGAATTCTCTGCCATTCACACTTCTTTCAAGCTTCATATTTCATATTTCTTTATAAAGATAATAAATAACTAAAGAGAGAGACAGAGATGGGCAAAAATTAGCTATACTTGAAACTAATAGATAAAAATGGCCATGAATACATCCCTTATTCATGATGAACCATTGATAAATAAAAATTGTATCCTGGTTAATTTTTGCCTGACTCTGAAGAGAGAGAGAGGGGAAACTCCATCTCTTGAATAACATGAGTACTAATGTTTGGAGCAACAAATTTCTAATAAAAAACGAAAAAAAAAAAACTGTTGTGTCTCAAAATAGCATGTATAAATTCGCAAACTCCTCCAAGGGTGGAAGAATGAAACTCTTTTATTTCCTATAAAAATTTATTTTAATTAGAAAAATCTTTAAAGCCTATAACTAAATAATTATTATTTGTAAAAGATTCTTTAAGTTAAGACTATGATGATAAATTAGATTATTAATATTAATTTGAATATTTAATTTCAATAGAATAAATATTGGAATTAATGTGTCATATAAATCTTTTAGCTTCTTCTCCAAGACAATCTATTTTTTTAAACATTTCATCCTCTCTTGTAATAGTCTCGACAAGATTGTGACTCATGAGAGCAAAATATTTGAACAAAAAAAGATTATAATGACAGGAAAAATCTTTTTTAAATCTTATTGTATTTTTCATATCCATAAAAATATTTACACTAAAATAGTCGATTCTTGTTTCATCGTCATTGTTATCACCAGAACCACAATAGCCATTCTCAGTTACAAATATTTCCGGATCATTATACTCTTTTCTAAGCCATCTGATTGAACCACTCAAACCTTCTGGAACTATCTGAAAAAAAATAAAAATAATTTTGTACAGTTTAAACTCAACACAATGATGATATTTTTTAAAAACAATTATTGAAAAATATTTATATTAATTTTAGAATTTTATTTATTATTTAATTTTACAAATACAAAAGAGTATTTTTAAAAAAAATGTATAAAATAAGTAATATTCTGCTTCAAAAAACCATTCAAGAACTTTAAACAGATTAAATGAATTCTTCTTATAGTACAAGAGCCCAAGAGGAGAAAAAAGGCAGTTATTTCACTCCAATTTTTGATTACTTAATTGAAAACTAGGTACAATTACTAGTCAAAATTGATGAGTCTGCCAAGTATAGGTAGGGGGAATAAAAAATGGCGGCTGTTTCAAAACATTAAAAATAATTAATATTTTATTTGGATCTCTATATCTTTACAATTACCTACAACAATAGAAAATCTAAGAGAGTATAATTTAAAATAGAGTAAATTTGCTAAAATGTAAGCCCTAATAGAGCTATTTACGTTCAATAGTTCTCGAGATATAGCTTTTTAAAAAGCAACATTTCATAAAAATGTTTATGGAATGTACTGAAATATCCAGTAGTTAGTTAATTTATTTTGAGAAATCCATATCTCAGGAACTTTGTGACTACAGATGTCTATAACCACTCAAATTAAAGCTAGTTTAATGAACTATAAAGTAGTTCATAATATTTATCTTCATAGGAGTAATAGTTTACATGAAATTGCTACAATAAATTGATTTATAGTTGTTCGGACAAATTTTCTTTATCCAAATCCATATTCATATGTGAATATCATGAAAACCACTACCCCTACGAAGATAAGTCTCATAAACTACTTTATAGAAAGTTAAATTTTCTTTATTTTGAGTGTTAGCAGACATATGTGCGTCTTATGGGTCTAGAGACATATTTTTTCAAAAATCCAACATTTTATAGGAACAACTATAAATTAACATTAAGTGAGTTTATAAAACTTCTGACTGATGACCTGGCAATGCAAATGAATGACAAAATTTGAGAAAATGGTTGTTTCACGATTACAGAACTTTTGGAACTTTTCCCCCAAATTTCACGGAGTTTAGTGCATCAAATTCTGGTAGAGAAACTTGGTTATCACAAATTTTGTGCTCAATGGGTTCCGAAAATTATAACAGATGGTCATAAGAATCAGAGACTGGCTGCAGCACTGACATTTCTCCTAGTACACAGTACAAATGGTAATGCAGTTCTGGATTGTATCATAACCAGGGACGAGACTTGGGTGAAGCATGTCTGCAGTGAAACAAAACAGCAATCGATGGAATGGGCGTACACACATTCTCTCAAGAAGCCACGAAAGTGTTTACAAACACTGTCAGCAAGAAAGGTCATGGCTACTGTGTTTGGGACTCCAAGGGAGTGCTTCTCATTGATTTTCTGGAACGTGGAGCAACAATCAACTCAAAAAGGTAGTGAAACACTAAGAAAGTTATGGCGCGCCAGACAAAATAAGGGTCGGGGATAACTTAGCATCAAGGTTTTGTTTTTTCACGACAACGCACGTCCACACACGGCCATTCGTATCCGGACACTCTGGGATGGTTTTGGATGGGAGTTGTTTGAGTATCCACCATACAGCCAGGATTTAGCGCTAAGTGATTACCACCTCTTCCCAGCGATGAAAAAATGGCTCCGTATACAACGCTTTGATACTGATGCCGAGTTTCATGCCGGTGTAAACCAGTGGTTGAAATCACAGACGGTAGATTTCAACAGAGAGGGTATTGAAAAACTTATGCTAGGGTATGATAAGCTCTCAATTTGAATGGGGATTATGTAGAAAAATAGCTTTCAAATGTATATAATAAACTTTGAGTTTTTCAATTTGTGGATTATTTATTTCAAAACGTCTGTTACTTTCTGAACAGCCCTCGTAATTTTATTCAACCTCTTCTCTAATTATCTCAATCTCCTGCTTAAGTAAAAACTTTAGTGAAATGTCTCATATACAATAGATCAAATTACTTGAAAAATTAACAGCAATTGCTATAAAAGTTGTACTTTAAGCAATGTTTTCATGAATGGAATTTCCTTGTACAATTTGAAAATAATTTATAATTATTTATCTAGTTTTTTACTGGTGGATAAAGAAAGATACGTTTTTAAAAAAAAAATCACCTGTTCCCAAAAACAGTCTGTCTGTTTCCATCGTTGATTTTCCTTTGGAATAATTACTTCTTTATCTCCTGGATTCGATTCTGGGTTAGTAATTACAGTACCATTTACAATTAAATTAGTAGAATATTGATTCAAAGCTAAGAAGTCAAATGAACCTATAAAAAAAAATTATGATAAATATTGTAGTATTTAAAAATTATTTTATTTAAATATAAGGGAATTTCGATAGTGTTAACTTAACTTATATCTTAGGTGTAGCTTGGGTTCAAATTAAAAGCTTTAATACTAAGTAGATAGTAGAATTTCATAACATTTTAGACTCTTAATCTCAGGGCGGGTTTCTAGGCAATCAGAAACTTATTTTTAATAACACTTAATTAAATTAATATCTGCTTTTACAATGAATTAAGCTTAGGTATTACAAAACTAACCAATTTATACTCTTCTTTTAATGATTGTATACACATATACGAGTGTATACATCAGGACCTATTCATGTCTCACTTCAGGTATCCCGAATGTAAGTTGAATTTTTTATAATTAAAATTAGTGGGAGTCATCGAGTGGTTGATGTCATATCTTCCATATTGGAGGACGGTATGTACTGTACGGGAGTCTTCCTCGATGTTGAACTAGCTTTTGATCGAGTCTGGCATCCAGGTCTGCTCTATAAACTTCGTCAATTCCTACCCCCAACATATTTCCTTATAATCCGCTCCTATCTCACTGATAGAACCTTTAAAGTAAATCATAAACTAGCCTACCCATCTCTCTTTTCTCAGTCCGCCGGTGTTCCTCAAGGTAGTATCTTAGGTCCCA
>NW_027106955.1:204411-209434 GCF_000696795.3 Halyomorpha halys
AAAAGAAGATGGCCACGGGACCTTCTAATTTAAATTAATGTTTGAAGTACCACCAATGGGTGGTTCCTTCCCAAGATTTTCAAGTGAATATAAAATATACTAAATATTTACCTATTGTATTATTTTGTACAGTTGTAAATTACATTAATTAAATAATAAAAAAAAAAAAAAAAATTAGTGGGTGAAACAAAGGGGGTGTTGAAAATGTGAGACCTTTCTGTCAATAAAAGATGCATATATTTTCTCTTGAGTTCAAATATTAATTCCCTGGAGGGGCAGATCGTGTTAGTGCGTTAGTTTAAATATATATTTCAATAACATAATATAAGACAGAGCATACTTGGGGTCTCATAGGAATAATGGCTTATTTGGAGTGTGATGTCTTCGCCGCCGCAGTGACATCTTCTAGCCGCTTTCCGGTACAGGTTCATCAGTTGGCGAAATGGTGAAAACCATGTATCCTCTAGTGTCTAAAAGAGGTGATTCTCCCTCTGTGGCTGGCCAGCGTGTCCTCGACTCTGGCGTGATGGTAGGGGCAAGTCAGGTCCTAGCTTACATGATGCATAGGCTGGGTCGGCATTGCAGTCGCGGCGTCTTCGGAGTCTTCTGGTGTCCGCTGCAAGGGGGGAATCAGAAAATGAGACCCCCGACCCCGACTTTATATAAATTCAAAAAAGAACCGAAAAATTCGGATTATTGATGCCTTCTTTCCCAAAATGCTATGTCTTACTGTATAACAATGGCTTCCTGCCACCTCTGCTTTCAGGTTACGGACGACCTCTCACCAGGCAATCCAAACCAAGAGTCCCTTATTCTTCTTGGGTGACTCTTCGATGTCCTATTTTTCAAGATTGGACAACCCTTGAGTTAGACAAAAGATGATGAGGACTTTCTCCATCAAGGAAACATCATCCTCCCCCTTATGCCAAAGCAACGAATCCCCAAAAAACAAGTTTTCTTCCTTCCCCTTCTCTAGGTGTTAGTTCTCAACATCGATTGCAGCTCTACGGTTTTGAGTTTTTTTTTATGATTTCCTTTATGAATAATTTTCTTTAATACTTATTCTTAACTTCTATTTTTTCTTAAATGTATTGTAATTTCAATTATGATGGGAAGTTAAAATAAAGTTTTTAAAATATTTGAATCTGCTCAACATGGCTGCGATTCAACGAAATTTGGTAAGACACGCCCACATCTTTTTTTTGAATAACGATCTTTCTACTTCATATTTGACTGAACAAAATTAGTTAGCTTTCTTTTTTGGTTTAACAAGGCTATATTGAACTATATTGAAACTATAAATAAAATAAAAAACATATTAAAAACCCTTTATACATAAAAAAACACTATTTACACAAAAATAAGATATTACAATATATGAATTCTATGTTAAATTTGTAGTTATAAAAATTCCCATTGTCTTTTCTGATGGAATAATAAATAATAAGTCAAAATAAAAATAATAGTATGAATTATTTATTAATTTAAACAATCGAACTTAAAAAAATATGTTAATAAAATATTCAAAATAATATTAATATTAATGTTATTTTTCAATTTCGAAACTGCTTAGCTCGCGCCTTCTATCGAAAAACTTAAAAATCAGAATTTACAAAACTATTATCCTTCCCACTGTTCTTTATGGATGAGAGACGTGGCCTGTTCCACTAAGGGATGAACAGCGTCTAAGGGTTTTCGAAAATAAAGTATTGCGAAAATTATTCGTATCGAAAAAGGATGAATTAACGGAAGAATTTAGAAGATTGCACAACGCTGAGTTTAGGGAATTACACCCGGTAAATATAATTCAAGTTATAGCATTGCGGCTTGTAAGGTTGTGGGGCTTAGTAACGAGCAGATCCCTAACATTAAAAAAAAACTCTTAAACATCCGAGGGGTAGACCGAAACGTAAATGGGAGGATTGTGTTAAAACTAATTTAGTGGAATTGGGTTTGGAGGAGCATCACTGGAAGAATGTATGCAGAGAGAGTTTGGTGGTATCGGCTTCGAACCTTCGGGTTTGTTAGGCCTTTATTATTAGTATTATTATTATATAAAAAAAGTTTTTAGTGATCTTACTGTAATATTTTATTTATTTTCGACGAAAAAACACGTTTTTAAGTCATCTGAGTCTAAATAACCAAATCTCGTAAAATGGTTAGTTTATGTATATGTGTGTGAAGCCTGGCTAAAAAACGAATAGTTTTAAAAAACTGAAATTAAATGTTTAAAGCAGGCATATGTGTGGGATTTCGAAGTAACTTTTTCGAAAAAATCGATATATTGGAAGTTCTATTATATAAAATAGATCTTTTAATTTTTTTCGATTTTATCGAAAATTACTTATCGATCTCGATTAAACTCACCACGTCAATTTAGAATTAATTGGGCTTTAATTTCAGCTAGATATTCTCCTCATTGAAATAGATTGAGAGGGCTTAAATAACGATTTTTTAAAAAATCTTTTTCTAAACTACCTTTAACAGTTCACATTGCTAGCAATAATATACAATAGATTATTATTTTTTTATTTTTTATTTATTGATATTTACAACTGTATAAAAAAATACAACCAGTAAATTTGATCATAATGACATAATGATATGATACAGGATGTAGAGAAGTTAAGTATCGGCGAAAGTCAAATGTCAAAAAAAGGGAAGAAGGAATAAGATGTAACACGTGTGAACTGCTGTAACATACTGGCTTTATTGAGTTCAGTACATCTCTTTATATACATGCGATCAGCTGATCTCCTCAGTCAGCTGGCATCGAAGTAACATCTGACTGAGGCTGTAACTGAGAAACTACCCAGTAGTAGAACTCTAAACAATATAAGGTCACGAGGCCATCAAACAATAGATAAATACAAAATATTAAATATTTTGATTATTTTGGAGAAAAAAATAACAATTAGAAATATACAAAATTCCCACCAAAATACGAATTTTTACCTCAAAAAAATAAAAATATGTTATAAATTTTCTTCTTCTATGCTCTTTTGTATTTTTTAAAATCTGAAACCGTAAAAATGCCGATAAGTTCAACATGAGCCCACCGATCAGCACAAAATTTGGGGAGGTGTATGAGGGGGGGGGTGCTAAGTGGGAATTGTGTGATGCGCTTTATCTATCTCTTTATAGAAAGTACTTTATATAATAATAATTTATTTATTTGTTGATCGGCAACCCCCGTACAAATAGAGTTAGCCTGTGAAATACATGAAACAGATTTTATCCATTTTAGCAATTTTACGAAAATAATGAGTTCAAAATCGTTTATATAATTACAAATAATATACCCAATAATATTAAAAAACAAAACAAAAACTATACCTCCTATTGGGACGATAGGTGTCCAGCTCTAAGCAAAAGGTTTTAAGATTATATATATAAAAAACAGTTTAAGGTCCAATCCTGAGGGTACAGACAGAAATTCATACAACTGATTTCGGCTAATATCGCTTAGCTTCGGCATGTATCGGATTCGGTTCTCATGGTACGCGGGGCAATATGTCAAAGAATGGAAACAATCCTCCAGGGCCGTTCCATCACAAGCTGGACAAAGCTTCTGTGGGTCCAAAGTATATTTGTGTGGACCGACATTTAGAGTAATTGCATATTTACCGGAGAGTCATAGTTGGGCAATTATTCTCAAGTGAGTTATAGGGCAGCTGATCTTTAGGTAGCTTTGAGGATCATCCATTTTAATGAAGACCCTACCGTACCACGGGGTATAAGTCCATTTTTTCAAAAATCCAACATTTTATACGAACAACTATAAATTAACATTTTTTGAGTTTATTTTGTCAAATATCATAAAAACTACTACTCCTACAAAGAAAAACATAATTGACTATTTTGTAGTAAATTTAAATAGCTTTAATTTGAGCGCTAGCATACATCTGTACGTCCAATGGTTTCTGAAATGAAGTTTTTCATAAATCAAACTTATTGTTGGAACAACTATAAATCAATTTATTTTAGCAAATATCATGAAAACTACCTCTACGAAGGGGTAAAGGTGATGAACTTCTTTATAGTCCATTAAACTAGCTTTAATTTGAGTGCTAATAGCCATATGTACGTCATATAGTTACTGAGATATAGATTTCACAAAATATGTTAACTAACTACTAATCATTCAGAAGATTTTTAAGAAATTTTGCTTTTTAAAAAGCTATATCTCGAGAACTATTGGACGTAATTAGATCTTTTAGGGCTAATATTTCAGCAAATTTACTCTTCTTCAAATAATGTTCTCTTAGATTTTCTAGTGTTGTTGATAGTTTTTAAGATATAGAGCTCCGAATGAAAAATTAATGTTTTTTTAACGTTTTGAAACAGCCGCCATTTTTTTATTCCCCCTACTTATACTTGGCCGACTCATCAATTTTGACTAGTAATTATACATAGTTTTCATTATAGTAATCAAAAATTGGGCTGAGATAACTGACTTTTTTTCTTCTCGGCTCTTGTACTTGTACTTATAAAAGGGTACACTCGTCCGCTTGAGCATTTTGCTCATACTGGGAAATGAATGTAGGCCGCTGATTTTTTGTTTTCATTGCTCGATATTGGAGGAATCAATTTGAAGATTTCTACATTGGGGAAACATGTAAAAAATTAAAAACAAGAATTGATCAACATAAGATCAATTGTAAAAATATCAAAATTACAACATTGGCACAACATAGTATTAAATATAAACATCAGTTTGATTTCAATAATCCAGAAATATTAGATATAGTTAAGAATAATAGGAATAAAAAAATAATAGAATCAGTACATATTAAAAAAACATTGAAAAAGCAATCAATTATAAAACAGATACAAAAACTTTAGGCACAGATTATATGGATATTATAAATAAATTAACTTTTTAGTTTTTATTTGGTTTTATATAATCTAGAATTAATTTAGTCATTTTTATTTGTTATTGTATAAATAAGACTAAAAATAAAACTACTTTCTATTATAAATTGTTTATAATTATAAAAGAAAATAGTTTTATATAATATAT
>NW_027106955.1:209484-219508 GCF_000696795.3 Halyomorpha halys
AAAAAATATTAATAATTAGCAGAATATAAATATGGATAGCATAATTATAATTATTATGATAATTTTACCTTAACATGTAATTATTATTTCGTAACAATTAATTTATCTAAAGTTATATTTCTATATATAGCAATTTTGAGAAAATAAACTATCCTTACATCTTCTGGTATAATTTAATTATCAACATATCAATGATATTATTACTATTGAACAGATATTTGGCATTTTTAAAACTTGAAAATAACTATTCTAAAAATTAAAAATGTTCATTTATATATATTTAGAGATTGTAATAATATCATATTTATAATCATTACATTCATCATAATTAATAAATATACTGTATAACCCGAGTTAACTGTTTATAAATTAACCATCCTTTGGATTGATTAGATTAATGAGAGAAATAAAGACAGAGGCAGAGAAATGGAAGTGGATAGATAATCTAATTATAAAAAATGGAGAGATTTTGCATTCAAAACTTTAAAACTGTTAAATTATACATAGTATATACCACATCTTTTTCTAGGTTTTCAAATGGACAATAAAATTTGTGTAGAGGATGACCAAGATAAAAGAGCTCTGATATGGCTGCTGGACATCATGTGACCTCATTTGCAGCGTGATGATCTCTTACTTAAAATTAGACCGATAATGGATATGATCAAGGAAAGATTCACGCCAAGCCGAGATGTTTCCTTGGATGAGTCCTTGATGAATTTCTTATACTCAATATAACAAAGAGCCTGATTCAGAATAAACTACTACAAGCTATGCGATTCTAGAACAAAATACATAAATAATTTTAGGGTTTATGTAGGAAAGGATAAGTGTAAAAAGGGGCTAGCTAGCACAAAAATTGTTCTAGATATGATTAAAGAAAAAATTAGCGGAAGAAATAATTGACGAAATGTACCTTAAATAAATAGATCACAAAGGAAAAGATAATTTATACCATGAATTACCAGTCAAAATTTTCCAATCCTAATCAAAACTCAATCCTTATCAAAGAAGAAAGCTCGCAGACACTGTGTAGTTTGTTTATCAGAATAAAAAAGAAAAGATACATCTTATCAACGTGATATTTGCCATGTGGCATTATGCCTTGACTATTTCAAATATTACCATGTTGTGCAAAGTAATTAGATTTAATTCCTCTTATTATGGTATTAAGTAAAAATTCTTTATTTCGAAATATTTTTATTTAAATACAATAAAAAAATATGTTGGTGATAAGAACGAATTTTTCACTTTTCTGTGTAATGCAAATGGATTAAGAACTCGATTCAAATATCTCATATAGGAAGATTCTGGGGCTCTTTTATCTGTCCCACCCTTTATATTATTTATATAGAATTTTATAAAGCAATCTTATAGTAACGTTATAAAGCAGTGTTATTATATAGAATAATTGTGTTAATATTTTCCTATGAAATGCCTACACCTCAGATTAATCAACCAAAATTGGGTGAGATTATTTTAACACATTCTCATTTCCTTTTCATTAAAGACTATAATTGAAATATTAAATAAATTTCATACTTTGTTTAGAGTACGTACCTTTTAGTTCATTTATTTCTTGTTCAGTAAATTGGGGAAAGCAAGCAGATGGGTGTATTCCTTGAACACAACCATCCTTTAATATTAACTCTTTTATCTGTTTCGGATAATCACCATCCTTACTAAAAACTGGATGACCAAACCAACCAAACTGTAATAGAAGAGAAACAATTATAACAATTAGTAGTTTATAATGTTACATCACATTATGTTATTCAAGGAAATTACCGAAATCTGCATTGCTGTTTCAACGGCAGCAAGGTCAATAGCTGAATTAGGATCATTGGGAATAAAATAGGCTCCACTTAAAGCAAAACTGACTTTACCTGGAATAATTTTAAATAATGAAAAACATTTAGAAAATTCATATCATATCAAAAATATCAAAATGTGAACTTACTTGGTACATTAAATTATTTTTATTATTGTTTCATTTCAGAATACTTTTAGAAATGTTAAGTAAAATAGTAAGTAAAATGAACAAGAGTTTTAGTAAATAATGATATTACATACTGTTCATCATAATAAAATTATTTAACTTATTGTTTAGATAGGTTTTTATTTTTATTTTTTTTTTTACCACCCTATCGGTCATTTTGACTGGCATTGGTAAATTTAAGTGATATGCCAGAAGTGAGAAGAAACATGTACAATTAGATATGTTTTACATTCTCTATCAGGTTCTGGAGGTCATGCAGAATGCATCTAGGATAAACAATTGATCACTGTTTGCCGGTAAATTGCAATTTCATAAATTTATAGTGGTCAAAATGACTGGTAAGGTCGATATTGTACAAGTAAATGTATAGGCAGTCATGACAGATTGGTCCACAGGGCTGAACAATTATTTGTTTGGACAAGAATGAATGCTCTATCATTTTTCAAATAAATATTTTTCGAGTTTATAATAATAATTCAAGATCATAATAAAGTGATCTTAAAAACAGCTGAACATTAATATATTCCAGCAGTATCTAGCAAATCTTTTTTTGTATTGTCGTGGTATTCAATTGATTGAGAGAAATATGTTTCTATATTATAAATGTTGTATTGTTATGTTGTCATAACAATATAAAGTTTTCCAACTTGCTAATGGTTAATTATTCTGCCTCTTCTAAAAACTGACCTTACAATTGTATTTATGACAGAACAAAAGATTCCTTTACACTATGTATGAAATCCTGGTTTAACACATCTTACATTCATAAATTTAATCGATTAATAATTGGACTGATAAAGACTGGAATGAGAGGGCAGACAAGCTGGCCAAAGATGAGTCCTTGGGTCCGCAGTTCGACTGTGACCTCAGCTTCGATGAAACAAAGAGCTTAATAAAGCCACCATTAGGCAATGATGGATTAGGAGCCAAACACATATTAACCCTGAAGATACCATCCACCAACTCACTCAAATAGAACAGGTCCTAATTTTTGCTTACAAAAGGGTACAACCATCTCAGAGCCCACCTATTCTGAAGGCTCCATATTGGTTCCAGTCTTGCAAGTGTAGAGGTGAGTAAAATGCTGAGCACATACTCCAAACCGGCTGTTTGCAAGCTGTTTTCCAAGCAAAGGAGAGAGATTTGGCAATCTCCAACTGAGGCGCAGATAAAAATCTATAGAAGTCTATGGGACCTCAAGAGAATCACAGATTCCTCATTTTAATGCCAAAGAAGAAGACGGGAAATAACCGGTATTTTAGTGATATTATGCCCATTTATGGCACTTTTCAACATTACCAATTTGTGATTAAAAATAAGAGATTAATCCTACCATCTGTACAGAATTCTATATAATAATACCTTTTTGTGCTGGTCTAAATTCCTTATCATATATCGCATATGCTTTAGCGTGTGCTTTAAGTGCATTATGCCCAGAAAAGAACATTCCAAAATTATGAAAATCCAATAATGGAGCAAGTTGGCCCCTATATCCAACAGAAACTCTTTCTGGTTCATTTATTGTAAGCCACCATTTTACCTAAGATTAAAAAAAAAATTCCTTATCATAAATTTTCTACAATGTTACAGAAGAAAATATCCTAGTAATACAATAATATTCTTAAAGACCTATAATATATATAAATATAAAATAATATTATAAAATATAAAATTATTCTTCTGGAGAATTTATTGAGCCCTTTATTTCCATAGCATAAAGAAATACCTTAATTATTTAAAAAACACAAAGCGGTGTATTGAAGTCAAAACATGATTCGCAGCAAATCAATCAACATCTTACATAATATCTGAGGACAGTTTTAACAAATTATACTTCAATTTTAAAATATTTTATATGTTATTATATTTTTATTATTTTTAAAATTTTGAGTAAACATTTTTTCTTTCATGATTATATTTTTTACATGTTTTATTATGTTGTTTTATGTGACTTGTGAAATAAAATAAAAAAATTGAATGTGGATATCTATTGCAGAATCATTCCTCGGAAAGAGAGCCTTTGACAAGCATTGATACCTTAAAAAATATTTTTTTCGAAAGCTATTCTAGACATCATCATGAAATTTTGTAGGATGTTTATTTGTTATGACTGAAAATAGGAAAATACTCATAATAACCTGTTTCTATTCAACAAAAAACTAATAATATTCAAATATATATTTTTAGGAATTTAAAAACCAATTATTTTGTTTTTTAAGTTAAATATTTTAACTTAAATTTTACAAAAAACTATGATATTTTGTATATATGAATATTGATAAATAATTATAAATACATCTTATTTACTGCCATTGATCTATAATTATTTTGTTTTTTAAGTTAAATATTTTAACTTAAATTTTACAAAAAACTATGATATTTACCATAAAAGAGATGATAGAATGCTCAATCATGCTGATTATATCCACTTTCTTGTCTAAATTTAATGATAGAACCAGTAACTATATACATGAGCTACTAGATAAACAAAAAATATGGATGGCTTTTTAACATGTTCAATAATTATGTATGATGAATATCTTTTAAAATTCAAAAAAGATGATGGTATTATTCTTATACAAAATATCTTAGCTGAATCTGTGGTACATTGTAAGTTTGAAGAAGTCTTTTACATTTAAAAAAAAATCAATGATTAATTTTTGTACTTGCTACTAAAAGTTAATTCACAGTTTTGTTAAATTAAAAGAGTTATTTGATTTATGTTTATTAACTAAATTTTATAAATAAACTTAAATAATCATTCCTTTCTTGTTATATGGTCGCACTGAGTTTTGAGTCTTCTGCTGCTTCTATGACAATCTCCTCGACAGCACAATTCTTATCCTCAATGGTTTCTCAAGCATTCTTCATCATTTCTAGACTCTTTTTGGACTGATTATTTAGAAATAAGTTTGATGGGTCATTCAATCTTCTCGTTATTGCTAGTTCAACTAATATTTTACTTAGATGACAGCAGAAATAAATGCCATTTTTGTATGTACACTTGTTTTCACTCAGGATGAATATTCTCCTATAGAACAAATGCATTTAATGCAGCTATATTGATTCAGTTCAAACCATTAGGTATCTACTGGCTATGCTGTATAACTATCACACATCACAAAAAAATTTATACTATACCTCACAGATTTGGATTTCATATATCCAAGTCCAATGTAGGCACACATTTATTTCATAAATTTAGTGGAAACTTACTCATGTAGTTCAAGAAAGTTTTGTGACAAAAGTCGTTAAGCGATTCGAAATTTGGGGAATTATTTTCATAAGTTGTCACTAGAAAAAGAGCTCATGGGGTCTTAGGAGACCCCTGCGGTATAAAGAAGGTTAATATAAACTAATTTTAATACCTTTGATCCAAATAATCTATAAACAGCCCTGGCATATTCAGCAAATATGTCAACGATAAGAGGATTAAGCCATCCTCCAATATCTTGTATTGGTTGAGGAAGGTCCCAATGGTATAATGTTACCTAAAAAAAAATATATTAACAATGGTACTACGTAAATTGGTGAGTAAGGTATAGTATAGAAGTATTCACCTAATAGAATAAAAATATTTAATAAATACAATGTTTTGGCCCAATTTATCAGTGTTCTTTAGGGATATAAAGACAAAGCATAACTAAATCAAGAATAAAATAATATAAAATTAACATAATAGTAATCAAGGGGTACATCAGACAGATCACAATTAAATATTGAAAATCAAATAAAACCAGATAAAGATAAAAATGTAAATAAAATAAAATTTATTTTATTTTTTAATAGTTCATTATCTGGGTTTGTTTTATTTTGAATATTTAGTTCTGAGCAGTTAAAACTAAATAATTATTTTGTTAACATTTCTCATATTTCTACTTATACATTTTACAGTGAAGGTTATTCCAGTTGTGCAAATGAGCACCTGATCACCTTTAGCATATCAAAGATAAATACAATTAAAATAAAGTAGAAAAAAAGAAACAGATAATTTTTATTTCAGGTTTGCATCACCAGAAAGGGAGTTCTTTTATTATGAAAGATACCTCCCCAACATCTTTTGAAGTGATTCTTCTGAACTAGGCTGCTATGTATCGGTCTTTTGACAATCCTGGGTATTATTAAGGTGTTTCGTCATCTGCCCCTATACTTGGTCAGGGTATCCTTCCGCGAAGTTATTAGGGCATCCTGGGATATGAAAACATCTTTATTAAGTTTGTCACATTACCAGAGGCCCCTGAGAAAATTAGATTGGCTAACCTTTAAGTGTCAAAACACAAAATGACAGGTTGTGACGAGGGACCAGAATTAAATTAACCAGGTGCAGGCCCTTCCTGGATATGTCAAACTTTTTTTACACATTCTCGGCCCTGAGGAGGGGGACCCCCAATCAGAGAGGAGATTTAAAAATAAGGTAACACACCAAAAGGGAAGTGGGAGAAAAATACAGAGGAAATCTAGAAGAGCCAGACGGGGACACTCAACAGGAAGGCTTAGACAGGTGAGGACCACAGTCAGGAGGGAGACTTAGAGGATGCACTTCAACCAGACAAAGTCGTGAGAAGGGCCACGAGACTTGGACATCCCTTATGAAACAGAAGACACCTACAGCACTACATCCCACGGCACACTACATCAGTAGCTATAAGTATAAATTAACTAATAAGTAATCATGTAATAATCTATATTTTATGGCAACCTTTATCTGAATCATTTGAATTATTTTAATAAATTGTAAATAAATAGTAATCTTTTTATGTAGTTTTTATATACTATTATATAACCCAATATACCACTTTTTATTATACTATATAATTAATGGTAACAACATTTTATAAATATAAAGGTATTTAATTGGTAAACTGGTAAACACACAAACAGCCTTTGGAAAGGAATCCAATCATAATAATAGTTTATTAGGACTCAATATATAATTAATTAATTAACTTATTTTTGGATAATTGCCTTCAGCGATTATCCTGGCATCCCGAAAATCTCTATAGATACATAGCAAGTCCAAGAGGCGAGAAGGGGGATTGGTTGCCAGTTAGGGGGAGTATTGTCACCACTGTGAAGTTGGGCCCCACCCTCTAAATATTTGAATTATTTTTTAGAGTTCTGGTAGCCCCTCGAAGGGTTCTACATTATTTACATAAATATTTCTGTTGTTTAAAACATGAAAAATACTATTTAAGAATACACACAGCAACCAACTGTTTTGTGCAACTTTGAAGCATTATAATTCTTTTGTTTTTAATTTTAGAGCTTTTATTATTATGAACAATTATTAGAACCCTAAGGCTAACAGAACTCCCATGAAAATACAAAAAAACTTTCCAAAAATATTTGATCGAAATGTTTTATCTTGACAAGTGGTGAAAATTAAAAATGTTTTGAATCCTGGTAGCTCCCCTAAGAGTTCTATTGTGTTTTAAGATTCTAATGTTTGTAATTAGTTGGAGATTTAGACTGGTTATCTAGCAAGTGTTGCAATAGTCAGAATTGATGAGCAGTTTCCTGTCTTTTTAGTCTTGTATGAGGATTCTAAGTCAGTTGTTTGTCCAGATGTAGTCCTAGGTAACAGATCTGTTCGACAGAGATAAGTGGGGTATTATTAAAGGATACTGTGAAGCAGGAAGTCATGGGCTTATGATGAAGGGTAAATGTTACTTGGTATGATTTATTGGACTTTATTTCAATCCTCCAGTTTTGACACTGTCGGGGTTGTTTCTGGTCTTAGGCGATTTCTCCAGCCTGATATCTCTTCACAGAAGGCCCGCGACAAGGGGTATTCATTTGTAAGTTAGGATCGGCCGTGCCAGAGGATGAGCCCTGGAGACTGACGAAGGTAGAGGAGGTCTAGGTGAGAGAGTCTGAGGCAGAGTAACAGTTCTAGTTGCCGAGATGAAGCGGACGGACTAGAACTGTCATGATAGGAGCCAGCTTACTAGTTGCCGTGATGAAGCGGACGGACCAGTGTAACCGTTAGGAATTAGGTTACAATCTTAGTTGCCGAGATGAAGCGACGGACTAAGATTACTGGAGTGAAGGAGAGGAGAATGGTCATCGTCTTGGGTGTGCGTACATTAATAACAACTCTTACGAGCATAGATTGGCAATGAACTTCTCTATATCAAGCAGAGTATACGCCACCTGAGTCATGACTAGACCAAGAAAAGGAGGTGGATCTAAGATTGAATTGGGGGATTTTGAGTCCCTTATTTATAGGTCTAGTCCATGCGGCTGTGACCGAGAAGCGGTCGGTACATGTCTGCTTGAGATAGGTTCGTGCATTGCATTATTATCATTTATTATTCATTCTACAGAGATTGCTAAGTATTATGTACAGAAATTATTAATATACAAAAATGACAATGTGTTTTTACAAAATGAAGTGATTTATAAATTTGAGAGCTTCGGTGAGGCTCGAGGTGGAGCGCTCTGGTGAGTTGTGGTCCAACTACTTGCTCCCTCTCGCTACAACACCATTATTCAAGGGTCGTGATGTGGGTTTGGATGGGAATGGAAGGGTCATTATTCACTGGTAAGGATAATGTTAGGATGGGTTGGGATGTCAGCTATAAAAACTGTACAAAGGATAGGACCAATAGTACAACCCTGAGGTATACCAACAGACTTAGGAAAGAGAGATGAATGAGCGCAGTTATGATTTACTTGAATGATCTGTCAGAGAGATAAGAATGGATAATGAGAAGGTAATAGGGGTAGGATGCAGTCCTACCAGACTCGATCGAAAGCCTGCTTTACATGAAGAAATACTCCCTAGCAGTACTTTTCGTGCTCCAATGCGTACGAGACATCAACCACAGGATGACTTGATGGTTCGGAATCCAAACTGGTGATCCGAGACTATAAGGTTGGATCTAGGATGGAGTACAGGCGTTTCAAGATGAGTTTCTCAAGGATTTCGCCCATGATATAAAGAGAAAAGAGATAGGACGGTAGTGGGATGAAGTATTTTTTAAATAATTAGTTTCAAAATTCTCACCATTGGTTCAATTCCGTTCAATAGGAGTTCATCAATGAGGTTTCTGTAGTATTGTACTCCGTTAAGATTAGGTTCGGTAATGAAGCCATCCGGGAAAAGTCTACTCCAAGATAAAGAGAATCTATACATTTTGAACTAGAAAAAAATTGCCTTTTTTAAATTTTGATTTAACAAATTTGTTTTATTAAAACTTATAATTAACAAACTTATCATACCCCAATTGTTTTAATATTTTTTACATCCTCTTTGTACTTATGGTAAGAATCGCAGGCGATGTCTCCTGTATCATTGAAGGCTATTGCAGCCGGGTTCGTGTGGACTAATCTATCCCATATGTTTTCTCCTTTACCTGTTTAGTTTTAAGAATTACATTATACTTTAATTAATTAAGATTTAATTTTATTGTTATAGCTAAATAATTCTTGTCTGAAGGGGTGCCGGTTTGAATCCGGCTATGTGGATCTACTTTTATTTCGAGATGAGATATTAAAATAAGTTTGAACTATCTAACGATGAATAGAAGTTGTAATCTTTAGATAAACTTTTTTTTTTTACTATAACATTTTTTTTTCAGAAAATATAAGATCAGAAATAGCTCGATTAATGTTGACCGAAAAATCTATACAGTCAGAAAATCTGTTAATATATGCAAATAAATTGTGTGTTGTCTTGTGTTAATAGGAGCAACTAACTAAGTAATTTTTACTAAATTATATTATCATTTTCTGATTATAATTTATAATCTGATTATATTATAATTTCTGGATCCCTATATGACAGCCCTCGAAGAATGGTGTCGTAATTGGTGGATTAAAATAAATCCCATCAAATCACCTTTACTCTTCGCCGTAAACCGAAAATTTGAGCAAATTTAATATGTAATTATTATAAAAAAAGTTTGTAAATAGATAAATTGTTCAAATCCTTAAATTATACAGATATGTAAATGGAATAAAAATACACTAATAAAAGTATAAATAGATGAGTAGATATGTTGAAAAATAAGATTAAAAAAA
>NW_027106955.1:220738-221057 GCF_000696795.3 Halyomorpha halys
TGAGTTCTGACTCATCATAACTGGTGCCGAAACCCGGGACTTCAAACCGCGTAATACGAAGGCAGTAAGGAATTGTTTTTTCGTTTCTCTCGTTCATTACGTTCCTTGTTTTAGCTTAAGCTGAAAGTTTATGGAAAATATAGTGAGAGCAGCGGTTCTGAAAGTACCCGGAAATACTCAGGCAGCAACAATGGCGGAATCTCAAGGGCAGGGACTTCCTCCACTACCGACAACGACAAAGTCAGCGCTTGCGACCACCTTGGAATGGATCAAAGTTCGTACTGGGACAGCGCAGGAATTGAGGAGTGCTGTTTCAGAC
>NW_027106955.1:221108-221351 GCF_000696795.3 Halyomorpha halys
CAGTATCTGAGTTGAGCTTGTGTGTCTCATTACATCCCCCTATTTCCCTTTTTTTTGGCTCTTCAGTTCTGACCTCACATAACTGGTGCCGAAACCCGGGACTTCAAACCGCGTAATACAAAGGCAGTAAGGAATTGTTTTTTCTTTTTTCTCGTTCATAACGTTCCTTGTTTTAGCTGAAGCTGAAAGTTTATGGAAAATATAGTGAGAGCAGCGGTTCTGAAAGTACCCGGAAATACTCAG
>NW_027106955.1:222295-222655 GCF_000696795.3 Halyomorpha halys
GCGAGAGTTAAAAATACGGCAGGGCGGTGGGACATCCAAATTGGAGGGTACACGTTTCCGTGTCAGGGATTGGGGAAGGATGGTGATGTACGGGTGGGGGCGATTAGTAAGGAAGGAAATTGGAGGCATCATGCAGGATTTTGAGGATATTTTCTTTAAAGAAGGAGAAGTGTTATCAGCAACGGGGGAGACGGTGCACGAGATAGAATTAAAGCGCGAAAAGGTAAAATACGTAAAGGAGCGCCGATACCCTCAAGCGCTGCGGGAACATATACGGGAGGAGATTGAGAATCTTAAGAGGCAAGGTATCATCATTAATAGCACTTCACCTTACAATAGTCCCCTATGGGCCGTGAAAAA
>NW_027106955.1:228167-228891 GCF_000696795.3 Halyomorpha halys
GGCGCTTTGTGCCTGAGATGGCGGAGCAGTTGGTCCCCCTGAACAACCTCTTAAAAAAGGGGAGCAAAATAGTAATAACGCCAGCCATGAAAAACAACATCAAGCGTTGTGTGGAGCGGCTACAACGAGAACCAGTACTGGCGTTCCCAGATTTTAGTAAGCAGTTCACGATCACGCCCGATGCCAGTGAATTCGCGTTGGGGGCAGTGCTTTCGCAGGATAGTGAGAAGGGAGAACGTCCAGTGGCATACGGAAGCAGGAAGTTGACGGAAGCAGAATCGCGTTACAGTGCCCTAGAGCGCGAACTATTAGGAATTGTGTGGGCGGTGGAGCACTTCCGGCCGTATGTGTTTGGGAGGAGATTTAGAATCCACACCGACCACCGACCTCTTCAGTGGGTAGGGAAACTCAAGGAATCTTCTGCGCGCATCACTCGCTGGAAGGAGCTCCTAGGCCAATTCAATATGGAGATAGCCTATAAGCCGGGAAAAGAGAATGTAGTCGCGGATTGGTTGTCATAAATGCAGTAGAGAAGGAGCAGGGAGAACCATCGGGGGACGTCAGGCAATTCCTAAGAGAATGGACTCCAGGTGAAGGGGAGACTTCTAACACACAGCCGAGGGAGGAAGAAACCCCGTCGTCAGGGGATGATAGCTCTACAGGAGATAGACCGTCCGAGATTGAAGAAATGGACGAGATCATAAACGATAAAAAAGTGCAGATA
>NW_027106955.1:230846-231607 GCF_000696795.3 Halyomorpha halys
TATATATATCATGGAGCATTTATAATAGCGGCATTACATCTAACATTCCTTATCACAATTTGGTGATTTTCCAATCAAGAAATGACCAGTCTTTGCAGTACAATTCCAGTCATAGAACCGGATATTTGAGCTACCATCATGCCTTTGTGATCTTAGAAGCATTGTATGCCTAAAGCGGAACACAATGACTCAAAGCGACTCATATCCGCAGACTCATTGCCGAGATATTAAGGTTCAAAGTTATACTGCCCATTACAGCTATTCCTTCTCATACTACTTGAACAGAAGATAGAACAATGAAACATTCTACTTATGATGTGTGTCTATATTCAACTAAAATCATGTATTAGCTGAAAAGTAAACTACATACAGACATAAGTATAACTCTGAAACTGATAGTTAAATGAACAAACGGTTTTGGGCTAACATAGTCGACAATTTACTATCATTTATTTTATAAATGTAAAATATTTTTGGGGGTGCGGTCAATGATAAGCACAATAAGTTGGATTATCCTATTTTTAAAGTGCCAACGGTTTGGCTAGAGAGCCTTGTTCAGTGCTAAAAAAAGCCCTGAATCGCACCCGGACCATATTACATTCATCTAAAATATTTTTATTTTATTATTTTTTTTCATACGTTTTTCAATGGCTTCATAGAATTAAAATGGTAAAAAAGAGTTTCGACCTCAATGTATTCATTGCATTGGGCAAAAACCGATTAATTGTCCATTACGGTACTGAATTCCAATACAATATATA
>NW_027106955.1:231657-234829 GCF_000696795.3 Halyomorpha halys
GGGATCAGGCGGCTGTTGGGGGCCCTTAATTACTACAGGCGCTTTGTGCCTGAGATGGCGGAGCAGTTGGTCCCCCTGAACAGCCTCTTAAAAAAGGGTAGCAAAATAGTAATAATGCCAGCCATGGAAAACAACATCAAGCGTTGTGTGGAGCAGCTACAACGAGAACCGGTACTGGCGGTCCCAGATTTCAGCAAGCAGTTCACGATCACGACGGATGCCAGCGAATACGCGTTGGGGGCAGTGCTTTTGCAGGATAGTGAGAAGGGAGAACGTCCAGTGGCATACCGAAGCAGGAAGTTGACGGATGCAGAATCGCGTTACAGTGCCCTAGAGTGCAAACTATTAGGAATTGTGTCCACCGCCCACACAATTCCTAAGCACTCCCGACCGTATGTGTTCGGGAGGAGATTTAGAATCCATACCGACCACCGACCTCTTCAGTGGGTTGGGAAACTCAAGGAGTTTTCTGCGCGCATCACTCGCTGGAAGGAGCTCCTAGGCCAATTCAATATAGAGAAAAGAGAATGTGGTTGCGGATTGGTTGTCTCGGGCACTAATCATAAATGCGGTAGAGGAGGAACAAGGAGAACCATCGGGGGACGTCAGACAATTCCTAAGAGAATGGACTCCAGGGAAAGGGGAGACTTCTAACACACAGCCATGGGAGGAAGAAACCCCGTCGTCAGGGGACGATAGCTCTACAGGAGATAGAGATAGATTGAAGAAATTGACGAGATCATAAACAATAAAAAAGTGCAGATAATATGGAAAACAAGGACTTCAGGCCTTATAAAGGTGGACTCCTCTAAGTACGGGCAAACCTCTATGAACACGATATGGTCACAACCAGGTGTGAGGGAAGATCAGATATGTCGGGCGCTAATAGACTCATCAAAGGCAGGAAGAACTCATTACCTCTATGTAGGGAACGAAGTCGTATGGGAAAAAATCAAACGACTGTGGAGACTCGAACAAATAGGGATAGACAGGACGTTCGTCCGTTGCACGACGGTGCGAGATGAAGAACGGCAAAAGGAAGTCACTCTAGCTCACCACCAAGGAAAAACCAATCATCGTGGTGTGAGCGAGACGCTACAAGCCCTGAAGCGTTGCTATTTTTGGTGGGGTATGAAAAAGACGGTCCAGGAAGTTATAGGAGCTTACAACATATGCTTTAGTACAAAGTACGACCGCCACCCGCCTATGGCCGTGCAAGAGGAGACACCCACTGCATTGGAACCGCTGAGTGACATCCAGATCGACTCATTTACATGGAAAGGGTTCAAGTGGATAACTGTCATCGATCTCTTTAGTAAAGTGGCCATGGCACATCTGGCCCAAGATAGGACAGCGGAGGCAGTAATAGGCGGGCTTAGGACATGGTTCCAATTTTATGGGGTCCCAAGGCGGATTTCTTCCGACGGGGGCCGAGAGTTCGATAATGCCACAAACAAGGGAGAGATGAAGGCTCTAGAAGTTGAATGGCACATTAACACTCCGGGACATCCTAAAAGTAGAGGGGGTATAGAAAGACTATAGGCGATCATCTGCGGGTTTATCATGCTGACAAGGGGCTGGAGCCGGATGAGGCAATGGTAAGGGCGATAGCCGCGTATAATCACTCCATCCATACCACTACGGGGTTTTCACCGTTTGAAGTTCTCTTTGGCCTGCAAGGGAGACGTAGGAACTTTATGGACACGGCGGATGCGACTGGGGAGATCGTAAATTACGAGATGGTTATGCGTAAGTTGTGGGAAAAAGCGAGAGGGCGAATAGAGAGGGAGAAACGTCGGCGATCGGAAAGACAAAATTTGAACCTTCGCGATGTGATGGGGGACATTAAAATTGGGACTGTTGTGTACCGCCGTTTGGGGTCCAATAGGAGCAAGGAATCTCGGCGCTATGAGGGGCCATTCCGGGTGATAACAATTCGGGAACATAACGTGGTAACCATCGAGAGTGTACAAGAACCGAGGAAGAGGCGGACGGTTCATGCAGAACAATTAAGGTTCCCAGCAATAACTGCTCCGGAGACACCTGGAGTGCCTCCTCCCTAATCTCAGGTATGCAGATTTCCGTTTTTTGTTGTTGACCTAAGGGGGGGGGGTTAATTTAAATTTTTACTTCGACCTACACTTAACCACTCACGTGGTTGGTCACGTGATCATTAGGCAGCCAATCAGAGGCTAGTATTTGGTCACGTGACCCCATGGCGGGAGACTAAAATTCAAATTTAGTTCAACTTAATCACTGGTAACGTGACCTTTGGCGGGAGATTTGAATTTAAGTTTTTTACTTCCTAACCTTAAACACAGATAAGTCACGTGGTCATTAGGCAGCCAATTAGAAGCAAGCATTTGATAACATGGCCCATAAGGGGGGATTTAAATTCAAATTTAGTTCGATATAACCTTAGCCACTCACGTGGTCAGTCACGTGATCATTAGGTCGCGATTCTATTCTTTTCGTTAGCCGCCATTTTTGTTTTCAAGTGTGTTACGGTTCTTTTCTTTTCGTTCGTTACCATTTAATTGCGATTATCGCCCTAAACAAACTTAGAGATAAATAGATCTGTTACTAAGTAGGATTTTTTAATATCTCTTATCTTTTAATAATTTCGACTTTGACCCTTATTTCCTCTGTTTTTAATCTTTTAGTGTAAACAATGTAAGTACTTTGAACTGGTTAAACTTAAACATAAACACCGATATGTAGACGTTTATCTTCTAATCCTTTCGATGAATGTAAACAAGGGACTTTGAACTAGTATAATCCCTAAAACATAAACAAACAGAGATAAATAGATCTGTTACTATGGAGGGTCTCGCGATCCTCTTCTTTTCCTTCACCGCTGTATTGATCACGTGACTTACGGGTATGGTAGAGGCTGAGTCTACCCGGGCGCCATTTTGTTTTTGATCATCGCCATTTTTGTTATGAGGGTCTTGCGATCTTTTTCTTTTCGTTAGCCACCATTTTTGTTTTCAAGTGTGTAGCGGTCCTTTTCTTTTCGTTTGTTACCATTTTATTGCGATTCTCGGCATAAACAAACTTGGAGGTAAATAGATCTGTTTCTAAGTAGTACTTTTTAATCTCTCTTATCTTTTAATAATTTCGACTTTGACCCTTATTTCCTCTGTTTTTAATCTTTTAGTGTAAACAATGT
>NW_027106955.1:234879-241376 GCF_000696795.3 Halyomorpha halys
CAATAGGAGCAAGGAATCTCGGCGCTATGAGGGGCCATTCCGGGTGATAACAATTCGGGAACATAATGTGGTAACCATTGAGAGCGTACAAGAACTGAAGAAAAGGCGAACGGTTCATGTAGAACAATTAAGGTTCCCAGCAATAACAGCTCCGGAGACACCTGGAGTGCCTCCTCCCTGATCTCAGGTATACAGATTTCCGTTTTTTTTTTGTTTTGTTTAATGTGTCATAGGATCAGAGTGCAAATGTGGAGAAGTGTAAAGTGTAAATAGTCTTAGTATGTAGATATACAAATGATGTAATTAGCAGATGTTATGTTGAGTTTGTAAAAGTGTGGCTATAATTTTTTTTTGTAATGTATCGAAGGGTATTTTTATTTTCTGTTATTTGTGTTATTTTTATTTTGAGTTTACGAGGAATTGTTCGTAAACTGGCAGGGGGGAGTTATAAACGGAGCATAGGTATTATGACTCTTAATACCTAAACTCCCCATGTCAACATTCCAAATTGTATATATATAGGATTACTCAGGAGAATAAAGTAGTATCTGAGTTGAGCTTGTGTGTCTCATTACATGCCCCTATTTCCCTTTTTTTTGACTCTTCAGTTCTGACCTCGCATAACTTATATATAGTATATATTAGAGTTCGTCAAAATCGTGGTGTTGGAGAATGTTAAACGGTTTGTCCAACAATTATCAAGTGCTAATTCAAACTATTCCAATGCATATGGAGGTAGCGAAAGCAGAGTCCCACTTGCTCAGGGCTACAGACTTTTCTTTTTTTTATTGCTTGGTACAATAATTATGAGTAATGTAAGCTGGGTGTGACTTTGAAAGCCCAGGTTTGTCAGCTAAATATTCTATAAACCAAACTCCTTTCAAAGATATGTCTACCACTATGGCATAAAATCTGATGGAATGTTGTTAACATGTTGGTACTAAAGGACTTTTAACTTTACCATACCTAAAGTTCCTATTTATAAACATATATATACGTATATTAAGTTAAACGTTTGTGAGCTCAAAGAATGAAAAAGAGAAAAAGGGAGATTGAAATGACTAGTTGGTCATTTCAATCTCCCCCTTTCTCTTGTTACTCAAATACTGACTTTTATTTTATTTTTTCTTTCTTACCTCCTAGAATAAAAGAAATAAACAATTACATATTTACAAAAGAATGGCAAGTACATATACCGGCTATTTGAGTTGTTTTGTGTTGCCGGAATTATAAGAATGGTTGCCGGGTCCGCTGAAGGTGATATCAGTGATGGCACATGTTTGCCGAGAATGCTCTCTAGAATAGAGTGGGGCTATTCCTGCTTTTTTTGGCCCTTCCGTTCCCGAGTTAAGTCAGTATTATCCAAACAGCCAAGGTATTCACTTCGTTAATCAATATCTCTCTTGTTTTGTTTTTTTGCCCTTCCGTTACCGAGTATCTTATGAGTTAAGATAAGATACTCGGTAACGGAAGGGCAAAAAAACAAAACAAGAGAGATATTGATTAACGAAGTGAATACCTTGGCTGTTTGGATAATACTGACTTTATTTACATTCTGCTGGGGTTTATAGAGTATTGCAGTGTTTAGTTATACTACTTAGTTAGATCCCTCACTTATCATATATATAAGTTAAATATTATTATCATATGTTAAAACAGTTATATTGATTCCATGTTTTGCAACTTTATTTTAGCTATGTAGCTAGTTATAAAACAATTGGCATGGCTGAAAACATTAATGTTTACAGTCTCGGTAGTTTATCGTATACCCATTAAAGTTTATTTAAACTCATCACTATCATCATTATTATTCAAGTTCTTATTTAAACTAATCACAATCCTAGGTAAGAGAGTGATCAACGCGATTTTGAACCAAGGCCATATAGCTAATTACCGATATCCAATTACTGAAAACATTCAGAACGGATAACAATACATCCCTTATCGAAAACCGCGTACCTGAACAATAATTACCTTCATTGGAACCAAACAGTATCTACATTGTATCACTTAGCCTTGTGTGTAACCAATTTTAACCCACTAGCTGCTTCTAACATTCCACGACCCCATACATAAATCACTATTTTTCAACTAAAGTAGTCCCCTCCAGGAAACTACAACAGGGAACTAGGGGGCTGTTTTACTCTCGGATAATGAGCGTTTTACTTGGAAAATATCAAATACTCAAAGTTTGTGATATTTTATTTCATCCAAAACATATATGAGTAGGGGGTTCAAACCTAAGTGACAAACTCAAGTAAGATTGCAGAGAGGTGAGGGGTGCGAGTTCTTCCCAATTATCCGGGAGACATTTCTACCTGAGGAGGATCGATGAATTTTCTGAAAAGGCGCACTTGTGCACTATGCCAAAAAAAAAAAAAAAACTTGTTGATTTTATTTAATAAACCTTTGTAATCGAAAAAAAAAATTATAAACCCTTTTCAGAATGTAAGGTTTGCGTTTGAAGATACATAGAATCCAAAAAATAATAAATAATCCAAGCGTCAGCCATCCACGACTTTCTTCCGGGAGACTTTTATAAAAAAAAAGTGCTATGACTTATTTTAAAAAAAGTCATAGCAAATCGCCCCAGGATAAACTTCAGATCTTAATATTTCCTTCCGCCATTATATTTCAAAATGACTGACAGTGAAGCTTTTCATAAGCCTATATTTCGGGCATTAGTGAGGATGAAGGAAATATATACTTATTTTTGGATTCAAAACATCAAAGTTATTAGAGAGAAATACTTTATTTATCTATGCTGCCTAAATACATCAGGTTGCTATCTCACACAGCATACTTATCAATCCATAATCGGACATATATAAATTACACATACATAGTATAATCAGATATAAAGAGATATAATAAACAATTTCCCTACAGTTTCCTTTTACAATCAATTTCGGTCTGTATAACAAATACAAATATTTCAATTCATTCCTATTTTTCTTTCTCATTTCTGCTCCTCTAATTTCACCATTTCACTGTTTTTTAATTCACCCGATCAACAAATTCGCTCTTCGGAATTCACCCTCCTAGATCCTCTTCAGGGACCCGCTAAACAAATTCAATATTAGACGGCAATGTGAAATCAGACCATCATTCATAGTCACAGCAGTAGATCAGTTTACTTATTAATTCAATTTCCCTTTTTAGTACATAATTACTAGAAAATAATTAATTTGTTTGTTTCATTTTATTTTAACATTGTACTATTTTTTTTTTGTTCTGGTTTGTTCATAGCTGAATGAATTTTTAGGACTGAAAAACACGCATCAGGCTAAGTATCTAAATAATTGAGGGGGAAAAAAATCTTATTAGATGGTTTATTTTAAAGCAATATAAAATAACATTAGATGCTTAAAATTGAATCCTTTAAATAATTTGTTCACAGATATAGGATCATCATTAGAAATGGGACTAAAAGATCACATTGCCATGGTGACTGGAGCTAATTCTGGGATTGGTCTCAGAGTAACTGAACACTTCCTTGGTCTTGGGATGACAGTCATTGGGCTGGATAAGAACATTGATAATCTTAAGGTTGAATAATAAGTAAATTAGAATAATATATCTATTTACTCCAATAATGACTTTTGAAATTTAGAAAAACTTTAGTCTGGAGATGCATCAACCCCTTAGTTAAATAGATAAAAATTAAGAATAAGTAATAAAAAACGTAACTTTATTGTATTTCTATTCAGGAATTTATACACTATTTATCCCTTTATCCACTTCTTAATTCTTTATAATATCTGAACAACGTTACGGGCTTCTCTGCCCATTATCAAGTTCTTCAAATGGAAATGTTTATAATCAACAATTTTACAATTAACATACAGTAACAATCAACAAAGTTTATAGTGCACCTTAAAAAAAAAAAAAAAAAACTTCATAAAATAAAATAATTTTCAATTATAAAAACTATTTTAGGCAAACATTGTTTGAAAAAAGCACTAATAAAAAAAAAAAGAAATAAATAAAATATAGGACTTATATTCATTTTGGAATATATAAAATAATTTTCAATTTAAAATGACATATGTCCAGAAATTAATAACAAGGTAAGGGAAAAAATAAAAATAAGCTTACTAGAGATTCTGGATGAAATCAGCTATGAGAATTATATCATCCGCATATATTGTTTATGCAGCAACTATCCTCGGGTTCCATTTCCCTACAGCCCGCTCTCTCCTTATTTCACATATTTTACTTATTTTCTTCGTACATCAGAAGAATAAATAGAAGAGGATTCGAACTGTCCCCCTATTTGATACCTCTCTTCATGTTGAAACTTTCCAACTCCTTTCCATTGATTCTAATTTTTCCTTGTGAGTTTTTATAGGAGGATCTAGTGGCGCCTTAAAGTTCTCCTGGGACATCTTTTGCCTCCAATGCAATCCATATTTCTGTTCAGAGCACTGTGTCTAAAGCAGCCTGTATATCCAAGAAAGCTAAATAGACATTTTTATCGTAATCCCACGCCTTTTCTATAATTGTCCTTAGTAAAAGTTTCTGTCTGATCTTAGGTCTGTCTTTAGGATCTAAAGGTGGTTTTCTCTTATTCATGGTCCTCTTCTACTATGCCTCGGAGTCGCTAATCTAGAATAGATGAGTATAGTTTGTGAACTACCTGAGACAAGCATATAGGTCTATAGTCCTTATATTATATCTATAGACCTTTCAGAGTTTTTATCTTTCTCCAGAAAAGTCCCATATTTTCTTTATAGTTTTTTTACAAATATCGGCCAAATTCTTCCCAGCTCTTCTTTTTAGCCTTTCTTAGAACAAGGTTTGTTTGATTTCTCCGCCTAATGTATAGTTCTGAGGTTCCATAATTCGTTTCTGTTCAGATATGCCTTCCATGCAGTTTTCTTAGTTTATTTAGCTGCTTTCACCCGTTCGTTTCACTATTCTGATCTTTTCCCCTTGGAGGAATATATTTTTATTCGGTCTGAAGAATTGAATCTCTGATTTTAATCCAGATTCCATCCATCGTTGCATCAAGATCAATCTCCCACAGCTTCCAAGTTCTGTTGCATATTTGCCTATTATTTGTGGATTATGGAACTTTGCTGTATCTATTATTTTATATAATTTTTTGGGTGTTTAACAGGTATCTGCTGTAAGCATCATATGGTCTGAACCGATTTCCGCTCCTCTTATGAACTTAACATCTGTGAATAGCCTTCTTACCTTTCTACAATGCTATTAGTGTTTCTTTCTTGGGCAATATACATTATTTACGGACCTTTTTGTAGGGAAATAGAGAGTTTCCAATCAATACATTAATATACAATATAATATAATCAAACGTTGTACATTTTTATTTTTTAATTCTTCATCACCGTGCACTTGGTTTTGGAAAAAAAAAAATTTTTTTCTGTTGCTATAAAAATTCGAATTTGAGTTTTTTTCGAGGAGGCAGTAGTGAATATAAATTTAGTATGAAATTCTTGCCACGAATGCAACAATTTAACAAAAAATAAAGAAGCCGTAATGCAATTGGGAAAGAAAGGGTACCGGTTTTTTTCCATTCGAATTGGAATTTTTTTCTCCTTTAGTGATACATAAAATTCTTTAATATTGTTTATTATTTCTAAAAATGAGTACTGTTTATATTTATCAAATAAAGGTACTCTTTCTTTTTTAATCATTTATTTATTGTTATTTACAACTGTATAAAATATATACAACAAGTAAATTTGCTGTAGGTGAGATAGTGACATGATATAAACATGTGGAGAATTTACCCATTGATAGAACTCCAATAACATTTCTAGAGGAGAAAATCCCGAGGCCATCTTTTCAGATGCCTAGGAGGATTATTAGGTAATGCAAGAGAAGCCAAGTTAGAAACAAGTGGATTTGGGTGGTTGAGAAGTTTATCATGGAAGGAATGGTATCTGGTTCTGGCCGAATCGGCAACATATGGAACATTGAGGTCCTGATGGATGACTTGATTTGTGACAAAGTAAGGACCATTAAGGATTTTACGAAGGATTTTGGACTGTAAGGATTGGATTCGAGAGGAATTTGATGGTTTAAAGGAAGATATTTTGAAAATTCGTTATTTAAGCCCAGTTGAACTATTTGAATGAGGATAAGGCCAAGCTGATATTAAAGAACATTTCATTCTACATTGGAATGGGGAGTTTAATCAAAATTGTTAGAGTTGTTTTGGATTAAATTGGAAAAATGTGAAAAATCTTTACTTTAAACTGGCCACTTCAGTTAGTCGATTTTATCGAAAAAGTTGCTGTCGCATCCCAGGTTTATATCCGTCTTCAATATGTAATTTTAGTTTGGTACAACTTTTCGTTTTTGAGCTAGGCTGTTCACAGACACACAATTCATTTTACGAGGCTAGGTTTTTTGGACTCACGGGACCTCAAAACATGTAGTACAAGAGCCGGGAAGAAAAAAAGGCAGTTATCTCACCCCAATTTTTGATTACTTTAATGAAAACTATGTATAATTACTAGTCAAAA
>NW_027106955.1:241426-245173 GCF_000696795.3 Halyomorpha halys
AAGAGCCGGGAAGAAAAAAAGGCAGTTATCTCACCCCAATTTTTGATTACTTTAATGAAAACTATGTATAATTACTAGTCAAAATTGATGAGTCTACCAAGTATAGGTAGGGGGGAAAAAAATGGCGGCTGTTTCAAAACCTTAAAAAACATACATTTTTCATTCGGAGCTCTATATCTTAAAAAGTACCAACAAGACTAGAAAATCTAAGAGAACATTAAAGTAGAGTAAATTTTCTGAAATATTAGCCCTAAAAAAGCTATTTACGTCCAATAGTTCTCGAGATATAGCTTTTTAAAAAACAAAATTTCTTGAAAATCTTCTGAAAGAAGATATCTATTACCACTCAAATTAAAGCTATTTTAATGGACTATAAATACGTTTATGAACTTTACCTTCCTAGGAATAGTAGTTTTCATAATATTTGCTAAAATAAATTGATTTATAGTTGTTCGGGCAATAAGTTTGATTTATGAAAAACTTCATTTCAGAAACCATTAGACGTACAGATGTTTGCCAGCGCTCAAATTAAAGCTGGTTAAATTTACTACCCTATTCATCCCCCTATTTTCAATCCGCTGGTGTTCCACAAGGTAGTATTCTCGGTCCCATCCTCTACACCGTCTATACAGCTGACATCCCAAAAACTCCTAATACTATCCTTACCACGTATGATGATGACACATGTGTGCTCACAGTTAGTAATAACCCTTTGATTTCATCCCAAACACTCCTGTCCCATATCGCAATCCTCGAAGAATGGTGTCGAAATTGGAGGATAAAAATTAATCCCATCAAATCACATTTATTCTTCGTCGTAAACCTGCCGACTGCCCTACAGTATACTTTAATAATGTGGCTCTTACCCCTGTAGAACAGATTAGTTATCTTGGACTACATCTTGACAAACGACTAACCTGGAATCCTCACACAAAACTGAAAAGACAGGAAACTGCATGCAGATTCCGACTATTACAGCAACTAAACTTCCAACACATTACAAAAGACTGATCTACATGACAATAATAAGGCCCATCTGGACATACGGAGTTGAGCTTTGGGGCTCCACTAAACCTTCGAATTCCTCTCGTATCCAATCTTTACAATTCAAAATCCATTTAAGCTCTAAAGTGAAAAACCAACCCTCCAAAGGATCCTTTTCAGTAGAGGTCAGGCCTACTTTTTTGACAGATTAAAAAAATGAGACTAGGTTATCTTTGAGCTGAAATGAATTCAGGTAATACAGATTATGATAGATTTATTGCAAGGGCGAGATTGATTTTTTTTCTTCAATCATTCAACATATCTTTGCTAATTCGTAAAATCCTCAATGCTCCTTATTTTGTTCCTAATAAAACCATCCATAAAGACCTAAATGTTCCTTATGTAACCGATCTAGCCCGAACCCGATATTATTCCTTCCATAATAAACTCCCTAACCACCCAAACCCACTAGTTTCTAACCTTGATTCCTCTTCCATTCCTGGCAATCCTCCGAGGCGCCTGAAAAGAAGATGGCCTCGTGACCTTATATTGTAAATTGTTTAGAGTTCTACTACTGGGTAGTTTCTCTACATGCTGTATCATATCATTATGTCATTATGATCAAATTTACTTGTTGTATTTTTTATGCAGTTGTAAATATCAATAAATAAATAAATAATAATATGAAATTTACTACAAAATAGTTAATTATGGTTATCTTTGTAGGAGTAGTGGTTTTTATGATATGTGACAAAATAAACTCACAAAATGCTAATTTATAGTTGTTCGTATAAAATGTTGGATTTTTGAAAAAATATATCTCTAGATTCATAAGACGCACATATGTCTGCCAACACACAAAATAAAGGAAATTTAACTTACTATAAAGTAGTTTATGACACTTATCTTCGTAGGGGTAGTAGTTTTTATGATATTCACAAATGAATGTAAATTTGACAAATGAAAATTTGTCCGAACAACTATAAATCAATTTATTTTAGCAAATTTCATGTAAGCTATTACTCTTACGAAGATAAACATCATAAAATACTTTATAGCTCATTAAACTAGCTTTAATTTGAGTGCTAATAGACATCTATACGTCAAATAGTTTTTGAGATATAGATTTTTCAAAATAAATTCACTAACTACTGGTCTTTCAGTACGTCACATACAACATTTTTATGAAATGTTGCTTTTTAAAAAGTTACATCTCGAAAACTATTCAATGTAAATAACTCTATTAGGGCTCATATTTTAGCAAATTTGCTCTTCTTTAAATGACGTTCTCTTAGGTTTTCTTGTGTTGTTCCTACTTTTTGAGATATAGAGCTCCGAATGAAAAATTAGTTTTTTTTATCGCTTTGAAACAGCCACCATTTTTTATTCCCCCTACCTATACTTGGCAGACTCATGAATTTTGACTGAAGTTTTCATTTAAGTAATCAAAAATTAGAGTGAGATAACTGCCTTTTTTCTCCTCTTGGGCTCTTGTACTAATGTATTCCCGTCCAAAACTGAAATTTGAAATGTTTCACAATCATAATACATTCCATAACTATATACTCTCTGTATATAGCTAAGTGAAAGTATAAATGGGTGAAGTAAAGGCATAGCAGTTTATTTAGTAAATTTAGTTCTCATGGGACACAAAATCTAATATACAAAAAAAATATATTCAAACTTAATTATAGAAAATAAGATAAAGTTTAACATCAACATTTGAAAAAATGTTCATATGCATCTTCTCTAAAATTAGTATAATATAAGATGTGCCACTAAACAAGATATGCAGTGATGTATTTAAAACAAGTTTCTGCCTTTAGAAGATATTACATGATATAAAGGTATAATGATTTCGAATTTTTTTCACATTACAAAAGAAAAAGGAATAAAAGTTGCATTGATAATATCAATTTAGTAAAATTTAATAATTAGTGAGTTATCAATTACTTTTAGTTGATATCCAAGGACATAATTAATATTTGTGTTTTTTATTGAAGGGTCTTAATGAAAGACTGCACCCATTAGAAGTTGACCTTACAAATGATGTTGAAATTACCAGATCATTCCAATGGTCCGAAGAGAACCTAGGAGGAATTGATATTTTGGTAAATAATGCTGGAATAGGCGGTGTAACTTCTCTTCTAGGTAAAGTACAAGTAACTGGACTTTATGTATTTTCAGATTCCTCTATTGATAAAAATCAAGATATTTTATTTTTTTAATAATCAAATTATTAGATTATTACTTATTTCATTTATGGTCAAGAAATTATCAAGAAGATTTCTACCTCCCACTCTCTTGAATTTTTTTGAAAATGAAATAATAAATAAAAAAAAAAATAAAAAACTGAAAACTTCTAATTCTTTTTCCATTCAGATGTCTTGAAATACTAATTGTAAAAGTTTTTTTTTATAAATTAAAATTCTATACCAAAAACCATTTTACTAACTTTCAAAAGAATAATTTTTTTTTTTTGCCAATTATGTGTTTCGAATTATGATTTTCTATAAAAAATTAACTTATCTATATTGGATGCTCCTATAATAATTTTGAAATAATAACTTTCCAAAAGTGAATGAATTGACTGACTTGAATTGAAAAACTTCTTAATATGTATTAAACTTTGATTACGATTAAATATTGTTTTTCAATGCGTATCAGAAATAAAGAAACGTACCTCCAGGGAAGATTAGGGGGAGGGGTGGAATTGCCTTCCCAAGGCACCTACCCATGCTTATTATATTGTATTATTTATAT
>NW_027106956.1:0-260 GCF_000696795.3 Halyomorpha halys
TGATTGAACATTATATGCCCCTCAGCTCATTGATCAAAAAGAATTGTGAATATTTCAGAATTGGACCAAATTTGACTATTCAGGTTTAACTGGTATTTGTGAGACTTCAGGCTTATTTTTCCAGTCTCTCAAATAATATACAAATAGCTTTTATGTTGTTTTTTTTTTGTACCGATTATTTAAAGACTTTTACTATTATTTATCTAGCATTATGTTAAAATTCAAAGTTTGATTGAACATTATATGCCCCTCAGCTCATT
>NW_027106956.1:3715-4151 GCF_000696795.3 Halyomorpha halys
CACATTAATTACAAGCATAAAATTACACTCGGGACACCTGCAGTATAGCACGGGCAGGTCCCGATGTAAACAACGGGTTTTATGGACGAATCTCTTTATAAATATAGTTTGCTTTGTTTTATTTTATTTATTTTAAGGATGCCCATTTGAATAACTAGTGATCTTGCTGGATAAGAAATAATCCCCTATAAAAAAAGTAAAAGGAATAAACTAATCCCCTGCCCAATTAATCGACTAAGCAATTTAAAAAGAGTAGAATTAGAATTCCCTCCTGCTGTGTCTTAACCATTTTATTTTTTTCAACTATAATATAATACATTGAATATATAAAGCTAATTTCACTCGACAATTGAGCATTATAGTTTTACCAATGACTCTTTTAGATTCTGTTGCTTAAGTAGACCAGTGATAACATCGTTCTGTGGCCAAAAAATAA
>NW_027106956.1:4201-5340 GCF_000696795.3 Halyomorpha halys
ATAGTTTTACCAATGACTCTTTTAGATTCTGTTGCTTAAGTAGACCAGTGATAACATCGTTCTGTGGCCAAAAAATAAAATCGTACTCTGAACTAATACTTATCTGAGATAAATTGTTATTACTACCTAACAAAACTAACCAAAATAACAGTAGAAGCATAGTTGCTAATGAAATTCGTGGCATCTCATCTATTGGTTAATGCACTCCTCATAGTTTTCTCAGCCGAACCGTCAATTCTTTTATTAACCTGTCGGCCGAGGTACACTTCTCTTCTTCTCTAAGCCATATTCCAGTGTAGAAGGCCCTGAACCAAAGCTGTCAAGCTTCACGGTCCTCGCAGAGTTCCTTAAATTGTTGAACTGACTTTTCCTTAATCCTTTAATTATAATCTTGATATAAAGTTGTAGGCTTTCTGCGTGGCCTCTTGCATGTGGGTCGAGTTTCTATCGCCTGTCTGGGTTTCGGGTCCCACTCAATCGATAGATGTGATCCAACCACTTGAGCTATCTTTTTTCTAGTGTGGGCTTCAGAGCAGGAATCTCAACTCCGTGTTGTAATGCTGCTTTTGCTCTCATATCATATGTGGTAAAGATACTCGTTTCCATCTTTGATGATAGAGTACTTATTCGAACTTTTTGTTTTGTAGAGAATTTAATTATCTCTCAAATAATTGGTTACAGTCTTCTAAGAAAAGTATTATTTTCGAAGTATTTAAAAAACAATTTTTTTTAATCATATAAATATTAGAATTCTTTCAACCCATCTACAGCATAAATAGAGCCATTAATAATAATTTTAGCTCCATATATATAGTCTTTTTGTAATATAGTGATCAATGAGTGAGTGGTAAATTCACAAAATCAAGCACAGGGGTTTTATTATATAAATTTATCACATTATGACAATTGAAATAATATCTGTATTTGTGTATTTACGGGTGTCGGATTTAAGTAATCCGATTTTTCCGTTCTTTTTTTTTGGATTTATATAAAGTCGGGGTCGGGGGGGGTCTCATTTTCTGATACCCCTCCTTGCCGCGAACACCGGAAGACCCCGAAGACGCTGCGACTGCAATGCCGCCCCAGCCTAAGCATCATGCCAGCTTTCACTGGTCTTATATGTATCGTCAGTGCAATGC
>NW_027106956.1:6621-7824 GCF_000696795.3 Halyomorpha halys
CGAAATCGACGTGCAGTTTCCTGTCTTTTCAGTCTGGTGTGAGGATTCCAGGTTAATCGTTTGTCCAAATGTAGTCCAAGGTAGCGAATCTGTTGGGGTAAGAGTAACATCATTAAATGAAAATGTAGGGCAGTCAGTAGGTTTACGACGAAGGTTAAAGGTGATTTGATGGGATTTGTTGGAAATTATACAGGAATTTAAAACCACATCTTACTATCCGGATGGAATAAGGAATATCTTTTAGGGAAAAAACAATATTAAGTATACTTTAGAGGAAAACGGTATGAAAATTTTTAATAATTGTTTTTTCCAACAAATTGGAAGAGAAAACTTGCGACCCCATGGGACACACTAAGCTAATACAATCTCAATTTGTGCTCTTCCCAAAGTTTTCCTTCTGTTTTTATTTTCACTTCCTCAAGTTAAACCTCTTTTCGTCGTTAATAGCTCTACGAATTGAATAATGATATTTTCGGACACTTTTCTTGCAGCATTTTTTATATGATTATTGATTGCTTTTTATTGGAACATTGAAGACTTGTTCCAATGACAAATCAACGTGATTTCCAGCTGCGATGTTAGGATCAGTTGAATTTTAACTCCATTACACATTGGTGTGAAATATGTAAATAATTATTTTAGGGTTTTATTTTATTGTACATTTTCTGTTAAACAACATCATGATCTCTTATGTCAATTAATTAATATACGTGTGCTTATTCTTAGTATAGTTTATGCTTAGTTTTCATGTTGGATGAATGGATGAACTTAGGCGAAAGGAATTGTTTTAGGAATGGCTAATGAAATCAATTTAACCTTTAGATTAAATGACAGCTTTTATAATACATACAATTTTAACAAACAACATTATTACTAATAAATTACCATACCTTAAATATGAATTTACACACCACATTCAACAATTTAAAAAACACTTTGCACATTATTCTTCCGATGTCATTAATTTCAGTCAAATCACTTTTAAAAATTTATATTTGTGCCGCTACAACCCATGAAGGGTCAGGGATTCAATACTTTGTAAAGAAGTACAATTACTAGATCAACGGTTGTGTAAGGAGGTGATTTGGTCAGAATCACGCTCGACAGATATAATGGAAGGAGTGATATCTGGTTCGGGCTAGATCGGTTACATAGGGAACATTATGATCTTTATGTATGATTTTATTTGTGACAAAGTAAGGA
>NW_027106956.1:10004-10966 GCF_000696795.3 Halyomorpha halys
ATTTTATTTTTTTTTTTTTGATAAAAATTGAAAACAAATAAATAAATTACGGTTGAACTGGAGGTTTTCTTTTATTTCAAATGATCATCACATAATATAAACTGACAAAATACTATTTAGGTCAATTTAATGAAATAAAATTAAATCTGTACCGAACCCACTAGTTTCTAACCTTGCTTCCTCTTCCATTCCTGACAATCCTCCGAGGTGCCTGAAAAGAAGATGGCAGCAGGTCTCGTACTAATGTAAAACGTCATTAGATTGCTACCAATGGGTAGTTCCTGTACACGCCTGTAACACGCCATTTTAACTAAGATCAAATTTACAGTTGTAAATAGCAATAAATCAAAAAACTCTGTACCACTACAACCAACGAAGAATCAGGGGTGCAGTACTTTGTAAAAAATTACTGTTACTAGACCAAAGGTTGGGCAAGGAGGTGATGATTGTAGATTTATTAATTTAATATTTATTAATATAATTTCTTGCAATTGTATGAAAAAACTATTGAAAATTAGGTAAACATAAAATCATAAAATATCTACTATTAAGAAAGATCTTGTTGCATTTCTTATAATAACCAATAATTACCGAATGACAGTTATTAAAATAATCAATTTAGTTCTTTAATAGATATTTGGCTTCCAAAATTACTTCACTCTGAGGAGGTATCTATTTTCCAATTCCGCTTTTATTTAGAACAAAACCTCAAGAGTTAAAATTAAATTATGAATACCCCTTTATTTACTTCTAATGCCATCTATAAATAATTACATCAGCTGAAATTATGTCATATATACATTATGAGTAAATATTTGACTAAATTAATAATTTAGCAAAATGAACATATAAGAATTAGTCGTCTATTCGGGTGAAAGACAGTCAAGAATTTACTGCAGCATTTTCTTTGATTTATTATCAATAAATAAAAAAAATGGAAGTCTCTAGCTTAGGAAAGAGCT
>NW_027106957.1:0-292 GCF_000696795.3 Halyomorpha halys
TAATAATTCTCCTTACTACATATCAAATTTGTTATCTAAACTGGTTAAGAAAAATTCAGTTTATATATATATATATATATTTTTTTTTAATTTTGGAACATTGCATTCTGTATATATAATCACATAATATACAGTAAAGAACGGCCTCGTTATTTTTTAAGAATATTAGATTCAAGAAATAACAATTGGCATATATTTTATTGCCTGTGATTCTTTTTTCTTTTTGCTTTATCGGGAGAATGAATTTGAAAAGACCTTAAGAAATGTCTCACAGGTACTAACAAAAAACCAA
>NW_027106957.1:3949-4560 GCF_000696795.3 Halyomorpha halys
TTAATTAAATCTTAAGTTGTTTTTGTGATCCATACCCTTGATTTAGAAAAAAAAATTATAAGCAGTAAGTTGAAAAATTACACACACTTTACAAATCACACACTATGGGTATCTCCTTAATATCGCTTCGGCTTGTCCTTCCTTGGGTGTGGAATCCGCAACACAGGTCCCTGATTGAGGTTTAACTGCGCTGGATTATGTTGTCTCCCATTTTTTTGTCTTAATGGTTTTCCTTGTGTCTTTTCTCTTTTCATCTCTGAAGATTTTTCTGCCATCTCTTTCGTTATTGTTTGCTATCTCTCTAGTTATCTGTTGTTCCTCGTTTAGTAAGTCCTTCCAGTGTCGGGCCTTGTTATGACGGACTTATCACGTCAGGCCTCTTTGTGACGACTTGAGATCATGTTGGGCTTCTCTGCGGCGGACGGATCACTTCCCGCTTCTCTGCGACGGCTTGGATCATGTCGGACTTCTCTTCGTCTGCTTGGATCACGTCGAGCGGGCTACTCTTCGTCGGCCTTCTCTGCGTCGGCCTGGATCACATCGGGCGGGCTTCTCTGCGTCGGCATTGATCACGTCGGGGTCACCACTTGTCGGGGTTGAGTCTGTCTTAG
>NW_027106957.1:6371-7320 GCF_000696795.3 Halyomorpha halys
AGGTGGAGCGCTCTGGTGAGTAGCGGTCGCACCGATTCCTTCCTCTCGCTATAACCTTAAGAAATGACTCACAGGTACTAACAAAAAACTAAGTTAAACCTAAAGTGTGTGTAATTTTCCAACTTACTGCTTATAATTCTTTTTTCTAAATCAAGGGTATGGATCACAAAAACAACTTAAGATTTAATTAAAGGTATTAAAAAAAATGTATATTTAATTTTAAATTGGTATTAAACTAACCAGTTTCTCAGTATATATATCAACACCAGATCCGTAAAAGTATAAAAAAATCAATGATGTAAAATCAATTTGAAAAAGAATAAGAAAAAAAAAACTGTTGTTTTATATGTAAAACTTATATATCATTCAGAAAGTACTACACTTTGCAAAACGGGGTTAGGATACTTGTGTGTGGAATTGTGGTCCCAGTATACCTGAGACCCTTCCTGCAGGTGCGAAGCAGTTAATGGTAGTTAAATCGGGGCAATACACTTCCTATGGAAATGGAATATCAGTGATGTTATTAGGAATCCTCAGAAAAATCTCCCGTTTTATGTCCCTTCTTAGTATGAAGGAAACAATCAAACATCAACTAGAGTCTGTACTGACAGACGAATACAATTGGTCAATAATAATTCTCCCTACTACATATCAAAGTTGTTATCGAAACTGGTTAAGAAAAATTCAGTTTATATATATATATCTATTTTTTTTTTTTAATTTTGGTACATTTCATTCTGTATATATTATCACATAATATGCTGTAAAGAACGGCCTCGTTATTTTTTGAAAATATTAGATTAAAGAAATAACAATTGGCATATATTTTACTGCTTGTGATTCTTTTTTTCTTTTGCTTTATCAGGATATTGATTCTAAAAAGACCTTAAGAAATGACTCACAGGTACTAACAAAAAACAAAGTTAAACCTAAAGTGTGTGTAATTTTC
>NW_027106957.1:7370-12682 GCF_000696795.3 Halyomorpha halys
CTTCTCCGTAATCTCTGAGCATTGACCTCCATCGGTTCAGGCACATTTTGCTCCCTGCGCCGATACATATTGGGACACTGTCGAGCTATATGTCCCTCTGTCCCACATTCAAAACATCGGGTGCGGGGACATTATGCTACCAGGTGTCCAGTTTTACCACACCCATGGCACTTGTGGTCCTCCCGCCGACCATTGTTTCTGGGTTTAGGGGGGCCAAAAGTTAACTTGGCTCTTTCTATTTTCTGTGTTACCATTTCTCTCTTTTCTACCATCTATTTGTTCTCTTCTTCTCCAAGGGTTTGGCATGTTTCTTGGCCGATGATATTCCATCCGAATCCACCCAGGCTCCTCTACTTCCATTTGGGCCTACACCTCTCTAGCGCTTGTATCAATGAGATCTTGAGCACATTCCACAAACGAGCGGTCTCACGGCATTCCCTCTTTCTTCCCCAGTTCTTTTGCCAATTGAATCTCCAGTACCGTGGATAGGAATTGCATTCGACCCTGTACTTGAATCGTCTCCAACATCTCGCTGAATTTGTCTTGAATTCTGTTATAGCGTGCCAGGAGCTCTGCGGCATACTGACCATTAGACTGTCTTCGTTTTTTTCGTTTCTCTGAACATCATGAATATATCCCCCTCTGGGGTCCACCGTACACCTCCGAATGCCTTCCATAATCTTTCTTTGATGACCTTCCAGGAGGTCTCTTCATCCTCCTGAATCTGATTAAGGATACTTCTTTTTACACGGCAGACTACCGCTGCTTTCAGTGCTTTTGCATCCTCGTTGTCCAATAGATCCTCTGACATCTTCGCTTCTATTCGCCCCATCAGGTGATCGCCCCCTTTTAAAAAATGATTTAATTCCCCGGTCTCTCCGGTGAATTTTTCTAGGTCCGATACCGCCTTTCTCAGGTCCTGGGGAGTTGCCGTACGGACCTTGATCCATTCTAGCGTCGTGGCATGTCTGGCTAAAGAGACTTCTGGTAATGGTTGAATCACCTGCGAAGGTGGGTTGGCAGCTGCTAAAGCTTGGTTGACTGCAGCTTGCGTTTGGTTAACTGCAGCTTGAGGTTGGTTGTTTTGGTTCATATTCCCTAGGTTCAGAACTGCTTTTCTCACTAATCCGTTACTGGTCATAATTCAAAGAGAAGAAAGAAAAAATTTTTTCTTTTAGACTGAAAGTTAATCCGGTACCTAAAGTTCCCGGGTTTCGGCACCAGTTAAGTATCGGCGAAAGCCAAATATCAAAATGAGAGGAAGGAATAAGATGTAACACGTGTGAACTGCTGTAACATACTAACTTTATTGGGTTCGGTACATCTCTTTATATCAGCTGATCTCCTCAGTCAGCTGACATCGAAATAACAGCTGACTAAGGCTGTAACTTATATATATAAATATATACCCCCCCCCCCAACAAGGTTCACGTACAAAGATTAAGATTTGCGGATTACGCAAAGCCGACCATGAACCCATGAAATTGAGGTTTAGCACTTCTTTAATAATAACATTTTTTTATTTTATAACAATAAAAAACTTTTACACTGTCTTTCAGAGCCCCGACGCCGGTATTGAAGGGCACTTCTTGAGTGCTTCCTGCGGGCCTCATCGCGCTTAGCCTACTTCAACCATTTTCATACTCTTCGCAATCCCTAGAAATTTACCAAAAGCGACTAATTCCCCCCCCCCTTTCTGGTCATTTTTGACTTAAGGTGGTGGGGGTTATCTAGAGGAAAAACTCCTATTCTAACCGTGGAAGGTCAATTTTTCATTTAGTGAGACCACCAAAGAAATAAAATTTGAACACCAAGGCGGGATTCGAACCGGCTCCGTTGCAGATGGAGATTCTGGAGATTCAAGAGGGTCAGAAAAAATGAAGCTTCTGCAACAGGATGTGTGAAGTATATACTTTAGATACGGTCTTGCCTTTTCTGTGATTTTTTTCACAATAGAAAAGTGGACTGAAACTAAAATGATAGCACAAACACCTTTGAAAAGCCAAAATCTCTAAAATTCTTATTTCAAACAAACTATCAGGGTATTGGTATTTGGTGGGGAAACTAGTTCGTCAAGTGGGCCTCCTGGTCCTTTTTGTCAACCCCCTGGGGGCTACGAGAGTTGCCGCAGCGTACTAACCAAGGTGTGATTGTCAAGATTCATTTTTCGGAACTGGCTCAGGTTGGAATTTAACCCGAAATATCCTGAACCCCAACCCGCACGTCCGTAACGTCCTTTTTTGTATCAAGGTACGAATGAGTGGAATTATTTTGCTATTATTTAATTATTATGATCATTTTATTTCTCCCATTATTTTTACAGCTGTAATGTTTAGTTATTATTATTTTTGTTTATCTAATTTTTTTATACATCCTTTAAAACTCAGAGTGAGTTGGGATCAGTTAAACTTAGGTATCAAAAATTATTACGATAAAAAACCGTTTCCTAGCCTTCTAACAAAATTAATAAAAAAAAACAAAACAGATTTTATTTAGACTCGTACAGAATTCCTCATTCCTGGACAAAATCCAAAATGGCCTTACTATCACGTGCATCTGAAACACCGATGATGGATTACATAATCCAGAGAAACTAAAATAGGAAGAGCCTCGATGGAATACATCACGCACCGCTGGTCACATCCTTTTAATAATGTCGCCAGTATAGATTATACAGTTGAAGAGTTTGAAGAAAATGCCGCCCAGCAGCTGACAGATAGGATCGGCCCAGCCCGGTTCCGAGCTGGAAACCAAGGTTATGGACGAAGTAATCCAATCTCCACTGCATAATGCCATCCTCTAATAGTCCACTCCACTCGCCCAGCAGCTCTGAGAACAACAAACACAAGGCGAGGCCTTGGGAAGCTCACAAGTCGATCATCTTATCCAATAACCACATCATATTTATTTATGTAGTGTGTTCTAGTTAAGGCGTACTACAGGAGAACTGATTCACTTCAGCAAGACCACTACGTATATATCTCCACTAAACCTGTATTAACCTAAATTTGTCCAGCTTTGATAAAAGCTAAAAACGAAATGATGATAAAGACGCTAAAGATGAATCTGGATTCATGTAAAAAAAAAAAATAATTTTCTTGACATGGTAGAGTTGAAGCATTTTATCGTTTTTTGTAATTTATTAAACAATTGAATGCAATCAACAAACAAATAATTTGATTTTTGAATGGTAATAATTTAATTAAAATTTACCAGCAATATTCCAATACTGCTAAAAATCAATAATATTTCTGTTTTGAAAAGAAGGAAGCTAAGTTTTATTAATTATCAAGCTAAGCAAACTTGTTCCTACCCCGTACTACTATTATAAATATATAGCTTATAATCAGGATATTGAACTACATTTTATAATGTTCCATTGAAAAGTTCGACAAATAAATTTAAAAAAAAAGTTGTAAATAGTGAAAAATAAGTAATTGTTCATTGTGAAATAGCCATTACAGAAAAAAAGAGGGAGTGGAAATAAAATTGGAATCCTCAATCGCTACACCTGCTGGAATAATCATTCCTTAGCTGCGGGATTCTAATCGTAAATGACTATATATAGTCGCAAATAAAAAAAAAATATATATTTCATTTTTTTTATGTATAATGTGGACAACAATTGTTAACGAAGTTATTGAAGATACTCTATGTTCTCTCTTCTATTATAAAATTAAGCATTGAGGACGTGGTAAATGAGCAATTTGTGGCTAAGATTTCAGAGTGGAGTGTGATTCCCACAGTGGAGCCGCCCATGTTTTCTAATGCAAGAGTTGAATCATAATTATTTAATTTTGTATGAGCATTCATGTTCTGGTCCATAATGTGTAAAAATTAATTGAAAATTTGACGAATTTGCGGTTTGGTAGACAGTTGTAATTGGTTTAAGCCGCCTGTGTTCCTTTGTAGGTGAAGGGTGCCCAAGGGCCCTTTGTCGAGCCCTCAACTTTGTTCCCATGAAAAAAGAAAAGAACGGGCTTCAGATTTCAATGCCTCTGTCTCAAAATTCTACTGTTTGTTTACGTGATATATTTTGCTAAAGTGCTCAATGGATCTTTTCTTCTTCGGTATCCTTAAGGATTTTCTTCAATATCTTAGTATTCAATTTATATATTTTTTCGATTGTTTGCTATATCAATAATACAGCAGAGGATTAGTTGCCTCACCAGTTCTAAGACAAAAAAGAATGTCATCGTACAAGATACAGTCAAAATTTAAATTTACATTTGAGTACAATAGATAGAATATAATCTATCTATAAAACTAACTTAAAATTAAATTGCATTAAATATGAAATATTATGAAACAATTTATTTATTTTTTTACATTTAGCTTTTAACTTCAGCCAAAAGCTTACATTTTCTAGTAGGATTTATTTTTAATGATAACATTTCAGTCTTTCCTTGGCTTCAATGACCTAGAAATACAAGTTAATTACCCGCTTGTGACGAAATAGAGTTATGGTTCTATTTTTTCTTGTCTCGTTTGCAGAAAAAAAAAATCTTGTTTTTAATTGCTGAAGCTGAACCTATTGCTTTCCGATCTTTTTCAATACAGACAGTTTCGCCACAATGTAAATGCTTCACTAACTATCAGGACAAAAAATTCCATTGCAAAATGTTTGCAGAAATAATGTCAAAGTTATATTTCTGTGGCCTGCAGAGGCGCGTATCGCAGAAACATTTCTTATTCTATTCGATCCTCTAATGCCCTCAGAATCATTTGCATTTTACAAAAAGCGTCATTTGCGATTAGAATCCCGCAGCTAAGGAATGATTATTCCAGCAGGTGTAGCGATTGAGGACTCCAATTTTATTTCCACTCCCTCTTTTTTTCTGTAATGGCTATTTCACAATGAACAATTACTTATTTTTCACTATTTACAACTTTTTTTTTAAATTTATTTGTCGAACTTTTCAATGGAACATTATAAAATGTAGTTCAATATCCTGATTATAAGCTATATATTTATAATAGTAGTACGGGGTAGGAACAAGTTTGCTTAGCTTGATAATTAATAAAACTTAGCTTCCTTCTTTTCGAAACAGAATTTACAACTTTCTTTTTAAATTTATTGTCGAACATCGTCGAAAAAAAAATATATATATGTATATATAAGTTATCTTTTACTGAAGTAAGAAACTAAAAATAATAAGAGAGAGAGGAGTGCGAAATGAAACGCTTGAAGTGCTCTCAAAGACTGATCTAATTACGAAGCCTGTTCGTCATATATATACAATCAGTCAGCTGTTCTCGATCAGCTGATATGGACCTGTCAGCTGACAGTCCGTAACTTATACATATACATA
>NW_027106957.1:14959-21417 GCF_000696795.3 Halyomorpha halys
GTAGTAATTTTAAACGTTCTGGTGAAGTCGGGGAACGCTAACAGCGGACGAGTGGTTAATACCTCCCGACACCTCCGAGCTAATTGGTCTGGTCCTAGTTGAAACCGTCTCTCTTTTTTCAACATGTCGGTCAGTGGGTGCGTAAGCTCTGCTATTCCCGGTATAAACTTCCTATAATAGTTACCATCCCCAAAAACCGTTTGATCCCACGAGCGTTCTTTGGTAATGGAGCTTCCTGGATGGCTTTTACCCGTTCCGGGTCTGGCTGTACCCCGTTTCGTGAAACCACATACCCTAAGAACCTAATTTCCCGTAAGCCAAAATGGGACTTTTTCCGTTTGTCAATGTAAAATTTATCAAGGCCAGAAAGGAAACGTATTAAAAAATAGTGAAAGATTCACACGTTTTAATCCACTTGAATCATTTTTTAAAATAAAAATAAAAAAATTAAATGTTATAATGTTGTTAATTAAAATTAACAAGGTTTAATTTTTTTTTCATAAGGTCTACTATGACAAGGATCAATGCATGCATAATTTCGAATTATGTATACAGGCAGACCACCCCATCCCTTGATGCATAAACAAGGCAATCCATCATAAGGGTGCTAATACAGTTCGTTCGGGGCAGCCAATTAACCATATCGCACAGCCCAATTACTTTCCGTCTCTTGATCAAATAACTGCCCATCACAGGAACGCTGAGGCAGAAATTTATGGAAAACTGTCTCTCCCAAGAACCATAATCAAATATCGAAAAATCGTTACAGATGTTGTCAACCATGAAGTCGAGTATGAATAAAATTATAAATAAACTATAAGATAAATAGATAGAAGGTTTGTGCAATAAAATATTTTTTTTTAAATATACATCTGAAATTCAAATAGAATTTTCAATAGGAGACAGTTGTTTTAGCGGACAAGATTTGGATTTTTATTATGTAGACTCCTATGAATTAATTTTTGAAATGAAATCATTATTTTAAACACGTTGTACTAGCTCCAAATCACACTGATTTTTTCCATTCTGGTTTTGTTATTTAAATATTGGAATAAAAAAAAAGAAAACATTTTTTGCCCTTAGGTAGATTCCACATGGACACCAACGGACGGTTGCAACAAACAGATCTGGAATAATTTACTTCAGAGTGTAATACTGTAATGATTTTGAATAGTTAGTAATAATTTAAGCCGTCAGTAGCTGAAGGAGTTAATTAATTATGCCTAAAAAAAATAAAGAATAGATTTTTACCAAGGAAGTAATGTGTTGGTGTTGGGCCTATAGACAGAGGAGCGGCTGAGGGACATACAGCTACGATTAATAACATAGAAAAACGACATTTTCTGAATACTTTACCGCAGGATAAAGTGCTGATCAAAGTATTGAGTTCTCTTCATGTTCAATAGTTCCCAAGAGGTAGTTAAAAAAAAAAAACATTTTTTTTTCCAAATAATAACGAGAAATCAAAATTTTGCGTTCTTACTTATACTTTCAGTATTTGATAATAACTACTACAAAGGAATGTGATCATCAGAAAATAATGCCATTTATTTACCCATCTTGAATGAAAATTGTATATGTGATAGCGTCCGCAATACAATTACATTCATTGTGCCCGTCATTTAATTTTTTTACTATCGCCATGAAAACCGAGAAAACAAAATACATTAACTTTCCGCTTTAGGTAGTAATAAAATGTTCTAATAATTCTTAGAAATAATAAAATAAATAATTCTTAATAATAAATAAGGAACACTTTACAGAAAGATTTTTTTAAAATTATTTCGGACAATAACAATCAGAATAAATCAAAGCTGATATAGAAGATCACTTAATTGCACAGAGATTTGAAGTAATCGTTACAGCCGTTTTGAAGAAAATGATAAATAAATGTAAAAACGGTTAAAGCGGCACTTGAGGTAAAGCGATTTGAGCGAAAAAGTTGTTCCAACATCCCAGGCATAGACCTAAATAAAATACATCATTTCAATTCCATACTTATCGTTTAAACATAAACATTCCTCGGACAGATATATTAAGTGGTCTTCCTGAGGCTCCCGCCTGTATTCTTTCACATGACAGGCAACAGCTCTTCCCTTTCCTCATTCAGTTCACATGAATAAATAATTTCCTGGAACTGGGAGAGAATTGTTGATTTAAGATCAAAAACTTCTTCCTCTAACATTGAAGCTCAGGAAGAAGCGAGAGAATCATTGAATAAATACCTTAAAAACATTATTTCCTTTTAAAGGATAGTCTTTTATGTTTCACAGCCTATTTAAACTGCAAATATGAAGGTTAGTGTAAATAATAGATTTTTCTAATTATAGGTTAAAAATGTATATAATATTTAAAAACATAAAACAAGTTATTTATTTTTACGTTCATTTACATATAGTGCATTAGCAGTACTAAGATGGTCACGCAAAATGGTCATTGTTTATGTAAACAGCCTTTCTCAAAAACTTAAAGTTGAACGAAACTTATATATGTATACTTAAGGGGGCAAATGCCAGGGATGTGAGAGTAACTTCATCGCTAAAATCGAATTCCCGAAAGTTAATTTATGTTGCCACATTTTTTACATATTTAAATTTTTAAATAAATGGCTTAAAAACGAAGTTGTTGACTGAAAGGTATGAGGAGTTTTCGTGTCGATCTTCAATTTTAAAAGCTGTTATCAAAAAAGTTGCTTTGATATCCCAGACTATGTACCCACCTTAAATATGCAATTTTAGTTTCGTACGACTTTTCGTTTTTGAGCTATGCTGTTTACAAACACACAGATCATTTTGTGAGACCAGTTTTTTGGACTTGTATGTGCTTTTGTGGAACGTGTATTTAGGTCGAAATCTAGAATTTAAAATTTCGGTTGATTAAAATACATTCCATATATAGGTAAGTGAAGGTAAGAATTTCTGATTTCCTTTGCGAGACAGGTCATTTCTATTTCAAAATTTACAACATAAACGAATCCTTGCAATTAATTACAGAAGACTCATTTATATAACTATTGATCCCAACTACATTGGGAGTTGAGCTTGGCCCTCCTCGAAAACATCGGATTCCTCCCGTATCCTTTTAATATAAAATCGTTTGTTTAATCCACAATGCTCTTTATTATGCCACAAATAAAATTATTGCTAAGATTATTCATTAGGAATATTTTATTTAATAAAAGCACTGCTATATCCTCAGGAAGAGTGGTATTAACTGCGTATTAGTATGAAAGGACGCCACCTTGTTTATGTTTTTTGACATAAATATGAATTTTTTTTTGCTTTGAGTTTTTTTAATGTATCAGTGAAATAATCAGATTAAGTTGACAAAATTCAGATTTTTATCCATTGTTTCTTAATTTTATCGGATGCCTAAAATGTACGTTTAATACTACAGGAATACAAGTGATACACAGACAACAACACAGTTAATATTATGATATTAATACTAAAATTAACACAGTAAATACAAAACAGCAGGATCTGCCTTATCGTACGTATTTAGCAGTGTTTTAGGCTTTTAAATAATTTTAAAGAATACTTACCTAATCTTTTTTTTCATTTATGGAAATATAAAAACCTTAAGAAGGACGTGTACTAAGTTTTGAAGACGTATTTCCGAAATATTTTTAATAAATTAATAACAGATATAATAAATGGCATCAACTATTGAAAAGATATAATTTAACACTTTAAATTTAAACAACTTAGTAATTGAACTGAATAGGTTAGATTTAATTTTATTTGTTAGGTTTTTAACAATTGTACAATTAATAAAGACAAACAAAGCATTATAGAAAGTTTTTTGTTCCTCTAGTTGTTTAAGATAATAAATTATTAAGAATAACTTGGAGAACTGATCTCAAACCTAATGTGATATATATATATATTTCTGGAGGTTTGATTTTAGCAACATTTTGTTATAGTTATAACCTAATATCAACTAAATAAATAATAAAAGTGAGTTCCCTGAGGAAATGTTGTTCCATATCGTGGCGTTACAACCACCGCTAGAGACAAGACCTAATCAAGAGTCCAGCGGGTCGCCTAGTTTGTTCTTAACTCAATACTCTCTTCCCTCGGGGGTCCATCGACTTCTGCCAAAATTGGACCTCTAGTTTCTTTCCGAGGGAATTTCTGAACAATATCTTTCTTTAATTAACAAGGGATCAAATAGAGCAAAGCAATTTATAGTTTGTTTTTTTAAATTTATATCTTGTTATCAATAACAATGGAACCCACGAGGCCGAGATGTTATCAATAACAAAGGCCTGTAACCGAAAATTCGATTTGAAGATCATTATGTTTTAGGTGTACCGAAACCGAAAATGCAATACTAGTATAGTATTAAAAAAATCATGGAAATGATTCACAGTACCTTGGGTGATCATTTGATCAACTCCAAAATGTTTATGATATCAAAAGAACATCAAAATAGAGCTAGTGGCACGGATCAGATTCCTCCTTATTGGTATTACTCATTGGACAGTATTTGATTCCATATTCTTCTTACAGCATTGCTATAACCACCTTCACCCCTTAAAAAATAAATTTAAAAAATAGTATAAAGTAAAATTGTTGAGCAAACAATAAAAACCGTTCCAAAATAAAGACAATGAGTTTGCAGTAGTAATCCACTTTAGCATAATTTTAAAAGAAAAAAAAATCTGTGTAGCAGATATCGAAACTAGAACAAACATTATACTAAATACGCCTATTGTGGAATGGATCCATATTTTTAAACCCCGACCTCATCTCTTAGAGATTTAATTAGCTTCTTAAAGCTTCGAACGCCATTGGAGTATTTCCGGAAATTATTTATTATTATTTGCCCACTTTGCATCGGCTACTGCGGTCTGCCAATGAAGCGATTTTATCTAACAAAGCGGTAGGTATAGGAAAGTTTTCGTTAATGTCGAAAATAGTAAAGAAAGTAGAAACATTTTCAATTACAGTAGATACATATAGATTATTATATAGAAAAATTAGGTTTTCTTAAATTATAAATTCATATCACGACAACGGATTGAGAAAGAAAAATTGAGGGGTAGGTAGGTATCACTGAACTAAATTTTGGTACAGTGCCCCTCCTTTAATAACCGATACTTCCTCCAGAGCATTCTGAATATAATATACATCTGTATATAAGTTATAGCCTGAGTCAGCTGTTACTTCGATGTCAGCTGACAGTGGAGATCAGCTGATCAAAATGTATAATAGGCGAGCTGGACTCAATAAAAGTTAGTGTTTCAGTAGCAACCGAGTTGGTCATTTCTCTCTCCTTTTTCTATTTTTTAAGTCTTTGTTTTAGAAAACGTTTAACTTAAATTACTCTGAATACAGTACATATCTTTATATAGAACTCGGTATATAGTACATATCTGCATATAGTACTCTGTATATAGTAAATCTCTATATAGTACATACGATTATTTGTATTTGTGTATGGTGTTCTGTGTATAGTATATGTAGTCTGTATGTAAAATGACTACAGATTTTTTAAAAAAGTTCATCATACTGAACAATGATTAGGAATAAGAATTCCTTTATTAAGTGGCGAAGACTTTTCACGGACTTGTTTGCAGCTAAGCGATGCTGAAATGATAATAAAGTCAGCAGGTGAAAAATGAATACTAAGTAATGAAGGAAATTTAAATGATGATAAGAGATCTCAAATGTTTTATGGCTTGGAAGATAACATAGCAAGGTAAAAGCAATGGCTTTTAAATGTACAATATATCAGTTAACAGTTGCTTGAGAGACCAAGAACAAAGCTTTCCAGGCTCCTTCTCTTTTTGTTTTGGATAATATTTGTTTTCAATAAATTTTTAAAGTAGATCCTCCAGCTGATACAAAATAACGGATAACTGGAACGGATAACGGCAGTCTCTTCATATTATTCTACAAAATACATTTTAGTGCGTGTTCCTGTGTAACGATAAAGATGACTCTTTAATTACGTTCTTTATTTGTCAATACAACAATATTTACACTTGACATATGTAAAAAAGCATTTATAATTATTATTAACATAACGATCAGTTTTTTTTAGATAACAACACAAGTTCTTCATCATTAATTAATTGTAATTGATCATATGGCGAGAGGTTTCAAATGGGTTTGCCACTAAAACAAATGTAAAATAATGAAACTTTAAATCAACTATAATTAAAAACAGATTTAAAAGAAATATACTAAAGAAATAAAAATGTTGATAATAATTTCGACAGTGGCAAACCCATTTCAAACACTCTCTTTGCAAACGTCAACTATTGCCGCTGAAGACGTTAATCATGCCACCACAACATTATTTAAAAACATTAAAAACAATCTTCTTGCACAATTTTTGTTAATTTATTCTTAGATATTAATTTTGTCGACATAGGTAATGCATTGTGAATAATATGCTACTCACGTTTATTTCAAAAGTACCTAACTATATCAATATATAATATATAA
>NW_027106957.1:22002-23956 GCF_000696795.3 Halyomorpha halys
GTATCGTTAGACAAGCAGTCTTGAACTTGGAAGCTTTAAATCAACATGGGGTTCAAAACCCACCACCCATGGAGATGACTCCTTCAGCACCGGAGCTTGCCCCACTACCAGAAGTTTCTTTAGCGGGAGCCCACGCTACAACACTTGAGCGGGTAAAAGTACGCACAGCAACCGCCCAGGACTTAAGGAAGGTCGTTTCAGACCTTGAACGGTTTACCGGAGAAATAGTAGAATTGAGCCAGTTCATTAAAGGAGGCGACCGACTAATAAGCCGAATCGAAGCGAGGTCTATCGAACATATACTCGATAGCGAAGATGCAGAGGCATTAAAAGCAGCGGTCGTTGGCAGAGTAAAAAGAAGTATCCTCAACCAAATTCAGGCCGACGAAGAGACCCCTTGGAGAGTAATCAAGGAAAGATTAAAGAAGGCTTTCGTCCTCCTCCGTCCTCCGGTGGGCCCCAGAAGAGGACATATTTATGATGATCAGGGAGACGAAAAAACCAAAACAGTCTAGCGGGCAATATGCCGCGGAACTCCTACACGCTTTAATATAATCCAAGATAAACTCAGTGAAATGATGGAAACAATCGAAGTACAGGGTCGGATGCAGTTCTTATCCCTGGTACTAAAGGTACAGTTGGCAAAGGAGCTAGGGAAGAAGGAAGGATTTCCGAGAGAGCGTTCGTTTGTAGAAATTGCTCAATATCTCGTTGAAACAAGAGCTAGAGAAGTGGAGGCCCGAATGGAAGTAGAAGAGCCAGGGTGGACCAGGATAGAATACCAACGGCCCAAAAACATGCCCAACCCTTGGAGGAGGAGAGAACATGGAGAGGGTAGAAGAGAGAGAGCTAGCAACCCAGAAAACAGAAGAAACCTGGCTAAACCCAGAAGTAATAGTCGGCGGGAGGACCGCAAGTGTCATGGTTGTGAAAAGATTGGGCACTTAGTGGCGCATTGCCCGCGCACGAAATGCTTTGAATGCGGGGATGTGGGACACATAGCCAAACAGTGCCCATACATGTACCGAAGAAGAGATGTGGGCCGGGGCGAACCAATGGAGATCAACGCCCAACAAATACGAAGAAGCCACCATAGGTTGAGTAGATCTTCGGATGAATCTATTGAACCATCAGGAGCATCAGAGACCGAAGAAGAAGTCGAGGAGCCAAGGAACCGAGGTAGTCTAGAGGAGAAGGTAGAAACAAGAGGATGGAAGCGAGGAAACGGAGGAGAATGGACTTGACCCGGTGGGGATTTAGTAGAGAGAAATTGCTGGTGCATATCGTAGGGAGTATGCCGAGGGAATACAAAGTGATTGTGGGATGTGACCTAATAGGGAAGGTCGGTGCTTGGGTCAAGAATATCAAGGGAAAGTGGATAATTAAGTTTAGGGGTAAAATGTACAAATGTCAGCGACAGAGAAAAACCGAGGTTGGAGTAATCAATCAGGCTGAGGACTGGAGACAGAAGCTTAAGAGGGAATATAAAGATATTTTTTTTAAAGGAGGAGACATGCTCGGGGCAACCGGGAAGACAGTTCATGAGATCGTACTTAAAGAAGATAAGGTTACATATGTGAAAGAGAGGAGATACCCGCAGGCGCTACGCCACCACATCCGGGAAGAGCTCAAAAGTTTAATACACCAGAGAATTATTATTGATAGTACATCCCCATACAATAGTCCATTGTGGGCGGTTAAAAAGAAGAGTGCTCCAGGTGATACTACTGAAAAATACAGAGTGGTGATACATTTCAGGAAGCTGAACGAGAATACCATAGACGAAAAGTATCCAATCCCCAGATTTGAAGACATTTTGGACAGGCTAAGCGGGGCGACGGTATTCAGCACATTGGACTTGAAGGCCGGATATCATCAAATCAAGATGCAACCTAAGGATCAACATAAGACAGCATTCACATTCGAGAGAGGCCACTATGAATTTACAAGGATG
>NW_027106957.1:24734-35599 GCF_000696795.3 Halyomorpha halys
AGGAAGACAGGAGAAGACACCTACTACAGATGCACCGCTGAAGGATTTACAAATTGACACATTTACATGGAAGGGGTACAAATGGGTGACCATGATTGACCTCTTCAGTAAGGCGGCAATGGCGCACCAGGTGCAGGACAGGCTTTTTTTATCCCGTATTGTTTTTGTTTTATATATGGTACATCTCCTGTACTTTTTTAGCTTTATATTTTACGTTTTTTTATATGAAACTTTTACTCTTGCCTTTGTTACTTGTTTTTTTTTTTATTCTTTTCATTGTATCTTTTTATTTTTATTTCTATCATTTTATCTTAACTTAGTTTCATTTTGTATCTTTTTAGCCCTGATGAAGCCCTGCAAAGTGGGGCGAAACGTTGGAAAATAAAATAGTTGTAAACTATTTTCGTTTCACTTGTGACCGCAACCCTGACCATCTTCCTATATATCAATTTTTACGGTCAACTATATATACATATATACAAAAAGATCAATAGTTATTTATTTTGAGAAATCTATATCTCAGGAACTATGTGACGTATAGATGTCTATTACCACTCAAATTAAAGCTAGTTTAACGTACTATACAGTAGTTTATGACCTTTACATTCGTAGGAATAGTAGTTTTCATGATATTTCCTTGTTTAGGTATTGGTTCCCAAGACATACCGTAAGTGTTTGAGGACATCTCCGGATTCGGCAAAAATGGACTGCGGATGATGTAGACAGACTTTTTACTAGTTGATTTGTTTCATTTCTTTTTATTTCATATAGAACTATTTGGTTTTTAAATGAGAAAGTTGTTGAGTAAAACGTTTAAACCTCATTCACATGTCAGCAACACCCACAGGTGTTTGTCTGTTCTTTTTTATTATCAACTTCATCTATTATTAATGGGAGCTTCTCTAATTGTTCTATATACTCGATAAACGGACAATATTTAGACCATTTCTTGTGATCTCCAAAAGAATCATCATGTTCCAACCATTCGTGTAATATTACTCCACAAAAAGGACACCTTGTCCGGTCTGATTTTTTCAAATAATAAAATCCTGCTGATGCAAGCTTAACGGCACTCACTACCATGATGAACTGATAAGAATGGACAGGACATTCGTCCGTTGTAAACTGATTGTGTAAACTCTTTTAGAAGACCAACAACGAGAAGTCACTCTAGCGTATCATCAGGGTAAGACTAATCACCGTGGAATCCGAGACTATGAAGGCCTTAAAGAGAAGATAGTTTTGGTGGGGGATGAGGAAGACTATATCGGAGATTGTAGGAAGCTGGAAGGTTTGTTTACGCACTAAGTACGACAGACATCCCCCTGAAGGAAAACAGGAAAATACACCTACCACAGATGCACCGCTGAAAGCTTTACAAATTGACACATTTACATGGAAGGGGTACAAATGGGTGACCATGATTGACTTCTACACTGAGGCTGCAATGGCGCACCAGGTACTGGACAGGCTTTCGGAAGCAGTGTTGGCAGTTCTCCGTTTGTACCATAAAGAAATTTAAAATAATCCGACTTATCTAGATTTTCTCAAATAGGTTTAACTTTCACCTTTTCTAGTACTTCCAACGAAACTTTGCAAAGTCACCTTAATGATCTAGAACAATATTTCACTAAATGGATGATTAGCTTGAACATTAAAAAATGTAATTCAAAAGTTTTTACACTTCGACGCCCATCAGAACCACCGGAACTAATCCTCAAAGGTAACAATGTAAAATGGAATCCTGCCAGTGAAACAGTAAGATTCCTCGGAATTCACCTAGATCGCCGCCTTACCTGGAATCACCATATCAACACCAAACTAACTCAAACCTATGCAAGGTTAGCAAAGCTATATCCTATCCTAAAACTGTTCTTATATTTAAAACAATCCTCAGGCCACTGCTGATGTACGGCCGTGAAGTCTGGGGAGCGGCATCCTTCACGAAAAGTGAAAAATTACAATCTTTTCAAAATAAAGTCCAAGGAATCGCAGTTAATGCTCCTTGGTTCATAAGAAATAGCCAATTGCATGGGGAATAACTTATGGATTACATAAAAAAAAAGGTTCATGAAGTTCCACTCCCAGTTGTCGACAGTTAAAGGAGCAATGACCTACAACTTGGGAAACCCAACCTCAACCCAAAGACTGAACCACAGGCTGCTGCAGGACATTCCGTAATAAATTGTATATTTATTAATTCATTAGTCACACTACCTCTATTTTACTTACTTATTATTATTATTATTATTTATTTTATTTTTCTTCTCTCGTCCCTTTTTCAAATTAATTTGTTTTTTTTTAACATTAGAGGGCAATGGTTTGTTTTGTTAAGTGTACAAATATCATTATTTTTTGTTATTAATTTTCTTTTCTCTTTTATTAAGAATCATTATTCTTATCTATTTATTTTATCTTTTTTTTCCTTTAATTATAACATTGTATATAGCTAGGGGTGTCTTTTGTACGAGACTATAACCCCCCCCCTCATAATCAACTGTTAAAAAAATATAAATATAATGTAACAATTATATTAACCATGTGAAGCCCACCAGGCCTATCTCGTATAAAATAAATTTTAAAAAAAATTTAATAATGTTTTGCAGTGCTAGATTAAAAAAGATATGTGACAGAGAATCACCTTGTTTTAAGCAGTAGAACAGCACACAAGGACATACAAAGTTTTTCGATAACCCTTGAATCCTTAATTCCGTACACTCAATCCATCCCCCTTCCTGGGAGATGGTAGGACTTCCATCAAATCTGTTTTATTACCCTTTAACCTCTTCTTAAGTTCCTCCTCTCTCTCACCTTTTTTATTATTTATTAAATTGTTCTTCTTTATTTTATTATTATTATTCCTCTTCCTTATTATCTTTATGTCATTTAATTTAATTCTTATTATTTGTTTATATCTGTCAACCATTTCGCAGAGGTCCCTTGCCTCCATTCATAGATTATGAAATTTATTTCTGTTTTAGAGTTATCGAAAAAAACAAAACAAAAAAATTATCCGTACTAGATTTATTAAAGACTTTGGTATTTCCTGTTCAATGAAATTATTATAAAGCTTCTGGTGGTAAATACAATCGTAGGCTTTGAAATTTATATAAAGCTGATGAACTACCCCGTTGTATTCCAATTTTTTCTGTAATATTTGACGTAATGAAAACATATTTGATAAATAGTTGAATGAATTTGCCTAAAACCACATTGGTAATGTCTTTATCATATTCCGTGATTCGACTAGTTAAGATTAACGTAAATATTTTATTACACACAGGAAGGGGTGCGATCCTCAATATTTAATACAATGCGTCCACGGCTCCTTTTTGTGAACAGGAATAAGTAAAGACTACTTCCATTACTCAGGCTTGTATATTATTATTACAGATGTATATTTAGTAAAACAAATAATGAAAAACAAAAATGAACAAACCAAATACTTCAGCACTAGTCTCATTTAGCTCATTTTTTAAGTAATCATCAGTGGAATCCAATATTTTTCGCTCAATATTTCCTTTTTCCTCAAGTTACATCATCATTTGAATAAATTCATTTCTTCGAATGTCATTTTTTTCCCTATAATCAATAGCATTTCTAATGATATTGCTGAAATAGCTTGTTAATGTTTTGGTTGAAATGAAAGACTATTGATCTTAACCACTGATTTTTCCTTTTAATTGCAATAACAAATATAATTTAACAAGGAAGATTGTTATTCATTCATAATTTTCGAATTAGTTTCTAATAAACACCTCCAGTAGAAGATATTAATTTAAGAGGATATTAATATATTTTTCCTACTTAATACCAAAATGGCCATAAAAATATTATCCAGTTTTTGTTTCAGATATTCAGTAGTACAGTGACTATTTAAGTTATTTAAGACCCAAAAAGTATTTCCTCCTGGAGGCCAATAACGATATATTCGATTGTGCGCCGAATCATCAAAAAGGTTCTAGATATTGAACTGAGAAAACAGGTCACTTTTAGCAAAAGTCAAAGGGGCTTCATCAAGGGTCTGCCGGGAACACATGTAAGCGCTAGAATCATCGACGCGATCATAAAAGATCCCTAAAATAGGAAAAAAGATTGCGCGGTGGTTTTTCTGGACGTCGTTGGCGCTTTTGACAACGTTGGTCATGGGCACATAGTGAGCTCGCTAGAGGCAAGAGGTGAGTCATCCGACCTTACAAATGTGATTGCGGCTCTCCTAACCACAAATAAGATAAAGATCACGATTGGAACACACACGACTAGCCAGATCAGTGTCTTGCGGGGGGTGCCTCAGGGAGGGCCCTTGTCGCCTTCGCTGTTCAACCTAGCAATCGATCATTTGTACCGCGAGCTCTGTGATCAGGAGTTTGCCAATAAGTTTGGATATGACCTGAAAAGTGACCAAGAGAGCGTGGTCCTCACAGGGTTCGCGGACGATCAGGCTGTAACGGCGCGCGACAGGGGTTCTGCAGAAAGAATAATAAATGGTGTCCAGAGGCTGCTCGCGGAGATTGGTTTGGCAATTAACGCAAAGAAAAGTGTGGGTATCGTGTTGGACAAAGGAGAGCTGCGGTCAACAAAGTTCTCCCTTGAGAATACAGAGGTCATCCAAACGGCAAAAGCCGAGGACACCATCAAATATCTTAGATGTACATTCTCGGGAGAGCTAGTATTTGGAGAAGAGGTGGTGACAAAATTAAATAATAACCTGGATAAGTTGGAACAAAAGATCAACGTTGTCAACCAATACTTGTTCCCGGGCCTTGTTTACCCTCTCCAGACTGCTCCCCTTACGAAGATACGTCCTGCGGTATTGGAGGGTATTGATACCATATAGCGAATTTGTTGATCGGGTGAATTGAAAAATTGTGAAAGGGATGAAATTGGAGGAGCAGACATGAGAAAGAAAAATAGGAATGAATGAAACATTTGTATTTGTTGTACAGACCGAAATGGATTGTTAAAGGAAACTGTAGGGGGGGGGGGAATGTTTATTATATCTTATTATTGTATCTCTTTTTTTTCTGATTATACCATGTATGTGTAATTTATATATGTCCGATTACGGATTGATAAGTATGCTGTGTGAGATAGCAACCTAAGGCATTTAGGCAGCATAGATAAATAAAGTATTTCTCTCTCTCTCTGGTTTGGAAAATATTCAGTGCTAAAATGACGATTGCATTGTGCTAGGATATTGTTATTCATGCTAACAGTTATTGTTACACTGAATATGCGGTTCACATGAAGGAGAGCAACAAAAACATGAAAGCTCTCTTTGATTCAATTAAATATGCTGACCATAATTGGCGAATCGGTGGTAATTTGAAAGTTATTGCTTTACTTCTGGGGTTACTAATTGGGCTATACTAAGTGCTCTGTTCCCAATGCATGTCTGCTCTATCTCCCCCGAGATAGAAAGTCTGATTTCATAAAAAGTAAATGGCCAGCAAGTATCCTGTTGATCAGAATGTATAAAATAAGCCTTCGTTTGATCCAAAAACCATTCTCCTTCTTCCCTTAGACAACAAACTGGGTTTGATGAAGAACTTAGTAAAAGTTAATGGACAGGAAGGAGGATCTTTTAAGGACATGAGAGGTATATTCCTCAGATTAAGAGTTAAGGACAAAGAAGAAATCTTTGTTGGACCTCAAATTCGTGAAATGTTAAAAGATTTTTTTAACTGTGATAGAATAGAAAAGAATGATAGATTAGGAGGCGTCCAAAAGTGTATTGCATTGATTCTTGGCAAAAGAAGGTGCAATAACTACCCTCGGATAGTCAACGAACTGCTTAAAAACTACTATCCTCTGGATTCTAGTATGTCTTAAAAATTGTTTTTCTCCATCTGCAGGATTTTTCCAAAGAAATAATAAAAAAGGGGAAAGATTCCAGTAAGATACTTCTTGAATAGAGCAGCGATATCAGGGCCGTTGGAATGAATCTGACTACTGCTGGACTATCTACAGATATGTCCCCGCGTTGTGAATGCAAAAGAAAGACCAGAACGAAATGCTCCCATGAAGTCACTACTTTAGCCAGCTGCATAAACTATTATTTGAACAAAAATCGCTTTTTATTCACAAATGCAAACGATATTAATATTATGTACAAGAAATCGATATGGAAGATTTTTTTTTCACATGCTTTGGGAAATTTTCAACACTATGTATTATGTATGCACATTGCGTGGTATCAATACAGTTTGGGTAGTAACTCGCGCGATTTTTTGCAAGAAATTGTTTTTCTAAATTGTTATTCTTAATAGTTTTAAAACATTTGATAGTTCAAAATATACTCAAGTTTGGACTAAACAAAGTGAACATTGGGAGGTTTAAAAAAAAAAAAGGAAATCGATTAACTTAGCATCTAGAAACCTCGACTGGTAAGTGAATGTTTATTTAAGAATGAGAAGTACAGTTCATATTCTTCTACTTTGATACTTACCCAATAATATCCATAGAAAACAATCACATTGCTTCACAAATATCAATATCATTTGCCTTATTTTTATCCAAGTACTCTAATAAACCATCCCCAACTTCATTCATAACATCATACATAGTCTTTAGTTTACCAGATGTAAATAAAGGAAAGATCGCTCCTGTGTAAAAAAATTAAATTAAAAAAAATATATATTGTAAATTATTTAGAACAAAGTTACTTCATTTCTTACAGTAAGGGTTTACCGTTACCGTCATTTTAAAAAAATTATTTTAATATTTTTTTATTAGTACTTACATCAATTATTTTATTTTACGATGCTTTAATCATCAGGTTTTGATAACCAGTTTTTGCGAAATAAAAAAATGCATACAATTTTTTTATTTTCAAAGTAACAATACTAAAACTTTAAAATTACCTGAATGCTCTCCAATTATTACCCGTCATCATAAAAAGTTGGTCATCCAAAGGACTCTTTTTTTTTTTCAACTTCAAATCCATGTTCAAAAAAATGTCCAAAATCCTTTACCAATAGTTTTTGAATTATTTCGTTATCTCGAATAAGAAGTAGAGTCAGAAAATCATAGTATCTTTAAAATAATTCATTTGTCTGTTAGTACATAAAAATTATTAAATAAATGATTTATCTTTGAAAATTAAATTAGTACTCTATAATATGAATTTCGGTAAAAATTCTGAATATGACTCAAGAAATAATAAAGAAACTAACCATTAATAACCGTGGTTATTAAATTTATACAAAAATAAATTTGAAATTTTTGTTTTTACCCAACAGCAGGTTCATTAGGAAATGCATTGTAAATACCTTCCAGAATTTCACCAGAATTTTTCTTATTTAAAACCATAGTCAAGCAATTTCCGAAGATAGGAAGTGCCGGTAGACTCTTTGCTTCTTTTTTACTCCTATTATAAACCCAGTAGACTGCATATGCCAAGGCTGTTAATGCTAAAATGATTAAAACTGTTTCAATCATACTATAAAAAAAATTATAAAAATTGCTTTAGAATGTACACATTTTTATTCGAGGGTGAAATCATCAAAAATATGTTGGTAGAAAACAGATAATTTCTTTTAAAAGAAAATTCATTCTTCAAGTAGAAAGGATTTTAAAAATAATTTTTCAAGTTTATCACGTGAATTTCAAAATCAATAAAGATTTTTCAAAAATCAATTGGTATTATCTGAAGAAATTTGAAGATGTTGAACAAGCGAAAGAAATTCTGGTAGCTACAACAGATTTTCTGGAATGTATAAATGCAGTGTGTTCGCACTCAATACTGTGTATGGAATGTATGAACGTTCGGTATTCGCACTTAATACTGTGTATGGAATGTATGAACGTTCGGTATCCGCACTCAATACTGTGTATGGAATGTATAAACATAGGGTATTCGCCCTCTATACGGTGCATAGACTGTATAAACGTAAATTATTCGCCTTCATTTCTGTGTATGGAATGGATAAACGTAAGGTATACGCCTACAGGCTCTGTGGAGATAAAAATGAAAATTTGATCAATTGATTACCGAAGTTTGAAACTTGATCATTCTTTTGTAAAAGAAACAAACATTTTTTGATAGTCCCTAATTTTGTGAAATTTTATCAAACATATTTTTTTTACGATAATAGTCAGGAAATGACTCATGGGGAAGAGCCCTTGATGTTCGGTCGTCCATCCTCTATCAGTGAGATTTTTTCTCTAGCCCAACAGGCCTTGATGGTAACACTTGTCACACTTGATGTAACACAGCGTCGTCTGAAGGTGGTATTGGAGTGAGATTGATTTTGGAGTGCCTTGCACATGAAACAAACATCTTGTCCTCCTAGATAGGTGATCCTAGATTTCCAATTGAATGTGATCTTAGAGTCGTACAAAATACCATGCCTACCAATGTAACAGCTTCTTCAGTGGAATCTTGCGTTGAAAAAAACCTCAGCCAGATCAGCAAATTCGGTCCTTGTACAAAGCACATTGCAAAATTTGGTTTTACAAGGTAAGTAAAGAATACAGTTCTCAGTGATATTTTAGAGTGCCAGTACCTGTACGAGGTCTTGGAGTAGTAGCAGTATCTAATTTCCTTTGACTTCTCTTCTATAGGTAGGCCTTTGTAACACCATCAGCTACATCTGTTCCAAACGAAGATGTAGATGACGAGAAAGAAATATTATGAAGGTAGCTAAGTAGGTAACAAAATAAAATTCTTCAGAGGAGAAGGAAAGATAAATCTAACTGCTGCCGGTAATCAACATTTAACTCAACCTCACTTTATACCGCTACTTGCAGTAATTGAGTGCAGAGTAGAATCTAAAAGATTTTTTTTTTTTTTTTTTTATAATTTATTGTTATTTACAACTGTATAAATCTATACAAGTAAATTTGCTGTAGGTGATATAATGACAAGATACAAACATGTGGAGAATCTACTCATTGCTAGTTCTGGCCAAATCGGCAACAAGTGGGACATTGGGGTCCTGATGGATGACTTGATTTGTGAAAAAGTAAGGAGCATTAAGGATTGGATTCGGGAGGAATTCGATGGTTTAGTGGAAACCCAAAGCTCAACTCTGAATGTCCAGGTAGGCCTTATAATAGTCATAAGTTATGGATTGGAATTTTGTAATGGATTAGAAATTCAGACCGTTTATCTAGTAAATGTTGTAACAGTCGGAATCGACGAGCAGTTTCGTGTCTCTTTAGTCTTGGTTCAGAATTCTATTTCTGTCGTTTGTCCAGATATAGTCATAAGTAACGGATCTGTTCGACTATTCGAATAAGTGGGGTACTATTAAAGGATACTGTGGGGCAGGAGGTCATGGGTTTACTATGAAGGGTAAATGTGATTTGGTGGGATTTATTAGAATTTATTTTAATCCTCCAATTTTGGCAATCATGTTTAATCAACAATGTAATCATCTTAAAGGGTGATGATGTGGGATAGGAGGGTTTGGGATACAATGGAAGGACTATTGTTCACTGACAATTGACATCTGTCATCGCCATACGTGGTGAGGATAGTGTTAGGATGGGTTGGGATATCAGCTTTAAAAACTGTATAAAAAAATAGAACCAAGGATATTACCCTGAGGTACACCAGCAGACTGAGGAAATAGGGATAAATAAGCGCTGTTGTGATTTACTTGAAATAATCTGTCGGAGAGATAAGAACGGATTATGAGGAAATATGGGAGGATAGGAATTTACGGATCTTGTGTAGCAGTCCTGGGTGCCAGACTCGATCAAAAGCCTGGTCTACATCGAAAAAGACTCCCACGTAGTACATTACGCGCTCTAAAGAAGATGAGACAACGTCCACCACACGATGACATTGCTGGATAGTGGAACTGTTTTTTCATATTTCTGTTAAAATTCCCTTTTCCCTGTTTTTGTATCTTTAATAGTAGAGGATTAAGGAGATTTTCTTCTGTACAGATTTTCTGTTAGTACAGGGAAAATAGACAATTATATAAATTGTATATTTACAACTACAATAATGATATTACACATATATCTTTTATTTATAGTTAAATTTTTCTTTGGATTAACTAACGTTTAAATTTTTCTTCCTTTCTTTTTGAATCAATTTTAAATTTTCCTTCCTCTATTTTGGAATCAAAATTGTAAAAAAACTATAGAATTTTATAATTTATTTTATATGTAATAATAAAAACTTATTACCTTAATTTTATTTTATCTACACATTCATTTTACAAGTTTGTATCTTTTCATAGGCTATTTTCAAGATTTTTATCTTCAGGCCAGTCATCACATAAAAAATTGTTTTCAATATACAATTCTTAGTATGTACTTGAAAATATTTATTTTACATTCTAATTTACGTAGTTATTTTATCACTCAGTTCAAACATGTTCATTTCAGGGTCCATTTTTCATTCATTTCAGAGTTCATTTTGCTAGTCAAGAGAGTATATACAACAAGCGGTCTACAACCTATGTAAAAAATAAAAATTACAGGTAAACCATTGTTTAAACAAAGTTATCTTGATATATTTATGGCACAACACCTAAACTGATATACTGTACTAACATAAATTGTTTATTTTGGCTTGTGTTTATCTTACAAGAAGCAATGGTTATAGGTACATTAACAACATATTGTTTATAGGCAAATTAAACAATAAAAATAATTTCTAAAAAGATTTAAAAGTAAACCAACAAATTATATTTATACAATATATTAAGTACAATATTTTAATCACCTGCTATTCAACAAGAAATTAGTATACTGTTCTTCTTTACGTACAACTGTGTCCACTTCTCACCAACTGGCAAGACTATCGGAATTTATAATTAACTTAAATTAATTAATCGGACTTTATAATTAACTTAAATTAATTAATCGGGATTTATAATTATATTAATTTATGATAAATTAATTTA
>NW_027106957.1:35729-46407 GCF_000696795.3 Halyomorpha halys
TAATTTATAATAAATTAATAGGAATTTATAATTAACTTCGGTTTCGAAAATAAGAGACACACTCTGGTAGCGTTCTTGGCTTTCCAAAAAGCGTTCGATAAGGTCTGGCATCGAGGTCTCCGATATAAACTAAAGAAAGCAGGCACTCTAAAATACCTATACAATATTCTGAGCTCATTTCTCAACGGTAGAACATTTTCTGGCAGAATAGATAACAAAAATTCTAATCTTAAACAAATCCATGCCGGTCCTCCACAAGGTCAGTCCTTTCTTCTATTTTATTCAACTTCTATATTTTTTTTTTAAGTCGAGTAAAATTACAAATATTTCAGCCATAATAGAACTTTACGTTCAACATTTTGAGAGATAGTTTTTTAAACACCAATATTGTATTCCAAATAATGAGAAACAACATTTTTTTAATATATGTTAGATATCATGAAAACTACTATTCCCAGGGAATTAATCATCTACATCATAAACTAGTTCATGGTGCATTTAAATAGCTTCAAATTGAGCCTAATAGAACTTTTTACGTTCAATATTTTATGTGAAATAGTTTTTCAAGCACGAATATTTTTTCCTTAATAAGTTGATTATTAACAATTTATCATATTATTAGGTGAAATATGATTAATCTTGGGTGTTTTTATACCTGAAGTGCAGCTTATAAATATTTTAACATGATAGTGATATTTTGTAAAATATATTGAAAATTAGTCACATTTTGAGTTCGTGATAAACTGTTTGACGTATATTGGGGCTCAAGTTGAAGCTCATTAAATACACTACAAAGCATTTTATAATAAAATTGTTCGTGAGATTAGCAGTTTCAGTAGAAATCTAACTAAATAAATAGTTCTATTAGGGCTCAATTTAAACCTCATTAAACGCATCATAAAGTTATTTATGATGTTTCTTCTCCTAAGAATAGTACCGTTCATGATATTTACCAAAATATAATCACTAAATTATTTTTTACCGTTTTTTGGAAAAACTGCACTTCGGGAATTATTTATAATAAATAACTCTATTACGGCTCAAATAGAAGTTCGTTAAATGCACCAACAAACAGTGTACAACGATGGTCCAGCAACTTCAGGACAACGGTTCCTAAAGTGGGTGCCGCAGCACCCTGAGGTTCTCCAAGCGTATGCCAGGGATGTCGCAAGTGAATGCCATTAAAAATATTATAAAAAGGAACAAAAGTAAGGTAGTGAACGTACAGTGCATCCCAGCATTTACTTTGTACTATTTTTTCTTCTTTCCCTACATATTCAACTGTTTTAAGGATGATTGTGGCGTCTATTTTAGCTCGACCAGGGTACCGCAAAATCATTTTATGGCAAAAAGGGTGCCATGGTGTAAAAAGTTTGGGAACCGCTGGTTTGGGAATTAACGTCAAGAAAAATAAAAAATAAGTGACGGCCATTTTGAAAAATCTATCATATTTGGGACTACGGACCCTCGCAGAGCGATACAATTTTTACCGCCATGTTTTTAAAACATTTTTACATAACAATCCATTGGCAGAAATTAATTTACACTTATTTCTAATTTTTACACTTATTTCAGCCATTTTTAAGCTAATTTGACTAATGGATACATACATGCCTCAAACCTCAAATAATTTGTATAAAAGTTATGAATTCAAATACCCAGCATTGTTTTCAAATCAGCTATTATTTTGATAATTAGCTTGATTTTTAATAGTATATTACATAAGTCAAAAAATAAAAACCTTGAATTATAAATATCATGTATAGCTAGTAATACAGCAATGGAACCAACATAATTGAAAAAAAATATGTTAATTTAATACAATTAAATTAATCTTCATCGTTTATCTTCATTAAATATGGGTATGGGAAGTCAAAATTATCAAACAATTGTTGCCTTCTGTTGAATCATTATCTTAGTTTTCCATAACAATAACAACATTTAAAATTAAAAATGTACTTATTTATAAAGTTAAATAATTTATGTACTTTTTATCTTTTAGATCTAACATTTTGTGTAATATTAATCAATTCCCATGGTCTTGTGTCTCCTTATGAAAAAAATAAATTAAAGAATAATAAAGAGTTTCAATTTTATTTCCAAAGGACGAAAGTGATTGTTAAGAAGCTTATAAGGTATTTATCACTTTTCTTCTTAAATAGTGATACATCTTACGTAATGCTAATTTTACGGTTCTAATTTTTTAGAATAATATAAACATTTTATCAAATATTTACGTGAAACTTTATTATATTCTTCTGACTGTTATTTTAAATATTTACAGTACATTTCCCATTTTCCAGACCCATTTCTTAAGATGTGCCGGTTTTGAAGAAATAACATTTTCGAATTAAAGAGTACCAAACTCAATCTTTCTTAAACAACGGCATAAGTTGCTTGAAACATTTAGTTGTTTCATCATTTTCAAAAATTTTTCGAATATTTTTTTTTTTAATAGTGATACATTTTACTTTGCGGCAAGTTGACAGCAGTTTTTTTTTTTAAACAGTGACATATTTAGACCAGGACTTTACCATCTTTGAGTTGAAATCAACAGAAGTAACTTGTTATATATGACAGGAAATTGTTAAAATCAAAGGAATTGAAGGAAATTCTGTTGAAATCAACAGAAGTAACTTGTTATTATATATGAAAGGAAGGCGAAGCTGAGTGTGGAATAAATGAGATTGGTAGTTCTTTGCTGATATTTTTAGAAAACATAGTGAAAGTATCAAATGACGAAATTTGTTTAATTTTTTCAGTGATAATTGTACTGGCAAGCAAAAAAAAAAAAAATCAATTCACGATAAACCTATATCAGTACGCTATATATTAATTTCATATCAATTAGCTGTATCATAAAAACTAATATTTAGAAAAAAAAATTAAAAAGGTAATATCTAACTTTAATACTGCTTAGCGTGGAAAAACAAATATGAACCTAAGACGTGACTGCTCAAAAAATCGTTCTTTGGCCCAACAAAAAAATGTAAGATTTCAATTTAATAAATAACAGTATCGTCCCGAAATTTTATTATTCATTCCATAATAGCCTACACAATGTTATTTTTTTTTTTTACTCTAATTGATTAAGATCTATTTGTCTTTGCAGTCTTATATTTTTTATTAATTCTGTATTCTTTTTCGACTTTTATTTAAATATTGTATAATTTACAATGAAAATATAACTTAATGATTGGATGATGCGGTCAGCAAAGATCATGCCGACGTTTCGACCTGAGTTTCAGGCCTTCATCAAGGGTTATAGCGTAGACGGTTGGCCAAAACTGATTTTATGGCCTACCCCGAAGACCTGATTTTTAAGGCTTACCTTCTGTCGGATTTAAGTAATCCGAATTTTTGGTTATTTTTTGGATTTTATATAAGTAGGGGTCGGGGGTATCATTTTCTGTTGCTCCCCCCCCCCTGCTGCGGACACCGGAAGACCCCGAAGACGCTGGGGCTGCAATGCCGCCGCAGCCTATGCACCATGCAAGCTAGGACCTGGCCTGCCCCTACCATCACGCCAGAGTCCAGGACACGCTGGCCAGCCTCTGAGGGAAAAAATGCGTCTTTCAGACACCAGGCGAGGATACATGGTTTTCACCATTTCGCCAACCGCTGAACCTGCACCGGAAAGCGGCTAGAAGACGTCACTGCTGCGGCGAAGACGTCACACAGCAGATAAACCATGAGACCACCCAAATTTGTTCCTATATTATTTTATTATAGATAAAGATTTCTGAACTAACTCACTAACCATTATTGCCCCTCCTGGGATTAACACTTTGAAACTTGAGAGAAAAATATACATGCATGTTATCGCCAGAAAAGTCTCACAATTTTCAGCCCCCTTTTTCCGTAATAATTTATTATAATCTTACAAAACACTCGGAATAGCTGAAGTATAGCACGAACAGGTCCCGATGTAAACATTTGGTGCAATTCGTGTGAGGATCGAATCATATAAAATCATGAGACTTATGAAATATATAATGAGGCAATCGTGAGACAATTCGCCCATTTACACTGGCTCATTTTACTAACTGTGAAATAATTGATTTAATTAACGTACTGTTAATTATTATTAAAGGCGTAAAAATTTAGATTTACAGAGAGTAGATTTAAAGGGCGCAACTAAGGACATTTAAAGTTAATGCACCCAGTGAATGATATCGTGTTTATAGTATATGTGTATTTGGCTATTTATACATTTGAATTAATCGATTTTAAAAATAATTTGTGTATATAATTTATTATTAGTGTTATGTGCATACATGTTTGATTGAATGTGAATTTATTGTGTGAGTGTTGTTTATTAATATATTGTCGTTATTTCTAAAAGTTAGAGTTTTATTGTCCATTTATTTATTCTATATTCATTTATTTATTAATTACATATTTCACATTTAATTCGTTCCACTAATTCGTTCACATGTTACGATTATTTACCTAACGTAATAAAAATAAAATAATAATCGTACTTTACAATTCGATCGCGAATCGCTAAAATTGTTACTTAATTGTTAAAATTATATATAATTTCAATTGTTTGAATAAATTAAAAATGGGTTTAAATGATCAATTGGATGGCGACAAGGAAGATAGGATCCGGTCACTAGAGCGCAAGCTGCAGTGCGTTAAGCGGTGTCTCCTCAAATTGAGCTCTCTTGCACTCGTCACCGCAACGGATGATGACGCGTTCATCAATTTCGAAGTCGATTATGACGAGTGCAAGACCCTTTGGGCCGAATATAGGGAAATTTGGGATGAATTGAGAAAATCATTCTGACATGAAACGGCAGTATAATAAAAAATAGTCAAAATACACATTTTTTAAGGTTGTAGACGAAAAAAAAGGTTTTTCGTTGGACATAAAAATTATTACTTTAAACATAAATTTATTTTTACAAAAGTTATATATTTCATAGAACAGAAACACCGACCAATACCGTGGTTTCTACTACAATTTAAAATTTAATTATCAAAGGAACTTCGACAAATGAAAAAAGTATAAATTATATTAATGTTGCCATAGCTAGCTAAGTTCTTTGCCTTACCTATGAGTAGACTTGACTTCCAAACTGAACAGTGTTTACAAATCCCCTTCAAATCAGCCCAAACCTATTGAGCACAAGATGGTCCAGATGATCTGAACCGTTCTGACCTTCACTTGGTAATGGAAGCAGATGGTTTTAAGAGGGGAGATAGCAAATATGAGTAGATATTTTCAACCCTGAAGCGGGGCATCCTAATCGTAAGATGGCGGGAGAGCTATCTCTGAGTTGACTTGTGATGGTTTTTACACAAAACAACTAACACTAATACTTATTAACTTTTATTAAGGACAGAACAAAATGAAAGACTTACACTGTGTATTTTGAAAACGCGATGGACATTGCTTACACACGTGTTGTTTTTGGCGGAATCTATATGTACCAACCAAACAATAAAAGATACATTTATAATACAATTAACAAATTAAATTTATTATTATAACAACATTTATTATTATCAATTAAATGCATTATTAAATTGTTACTATTTACTTTTAATTTTAAAATACCACATTTCAAAAAACAGTAAAAATATAAAATAATCTCTTGCGGGTGGTGCCGCCACATCATTCTCCCCCCAGTCACTTTTTTAAGTAAGAAATTGCGTAGAAAAATGCACTGCTCTTCTTGAACGCGTCTTCTTCAAACCTGCTGTAGGCTGCACAGGATCCTCCGGTTCATCAGTTGGTGGTCCAATAGGTTGCTCTGATGCTGAATCGCTGTCATCACACAACAGGTGCGCTGTTTTATGCCCTAAAGCCCCAGCCAACAACAGATGCGCTGACTTTAATCTGTCAAGCGACATATTTACTTCTTTACCCTTAATGTTTAATTAGTAGTACTTCTCTGCTCGTCGAATGACAACAAATGGGCCTTCATATGGCTTTTCCTTCAGCGATCCTCTCTAACTAAGACGTGTGTGGCGTTAATAAAAGTTTTTATGGATAAAGGTAAGGTGTTTTTTGTCCCACTGGTCTTGGGCGCAAACGGTTCATTTGCTGGCGCACCATGCTGACGAATGTTGGCACATCTTAACTGGGCCTGAGAGACTCAAAGAAATCACCTGGAAGTCTCAAAGATACTCCATACCATCTCTGCTATGGTTGAAAGGAATAAAGGGAATAACTTCAGTCCATCCAGTAAATCGATTGATACACGTTAAGCGATGGGTGTATTCTTCAGACGGTGGCAGGGGTCCAATTAGATCTATATGAACAGTGGCAAATCTTTCATCTGCAATCGGGTATTTCTGAAGTGTTGTCTTCACATGTTTGCTTTTTGGCATGCAATACAGGCACTTGTCCATGAGCGCAAATTATTTTTCACATTGGTCCACACTGTCTTAGAACATATCACCTTAACTGTAGCTCTGATTCCAGGGTGTGACATATTATGATAATGTTTGAATATATTATTTTAGAGTTTTCAAGAGGTAGGATTTAAAAATCAAACCAGTATTTGCAGAAATACGAAGTTGTTGTAGTTCTTCATCATGTGTTACTGCTCCTGCTATTTGGGTGAAATAAATTACAGAGCATTCTCCTAACCGAAACATTTAATCTGCAATCATATTATGTTTTCCTGGAACATGAACTGAGAAATATATTGCAATTGTCGAAGTTGGCGAGGGGATGCTTTGTCGTTCTTTTGTTTGAATGCATAAGTCAAAGACATTTAGATAGCTGTCAATTCTCAATCATGGGTAGATTATTTGCACTGTGTCTCAGAAAACTTTTTGTAGAAAAATCCAATAGGTTTCCATGAATTGTTTTCCCATTGTTCCAGAGCAGCTCCAGCTGCCAAGTCAGATGCATCTACAAACAGTGAGAACTCACAATCAGGATTTGGGTATGTTAACAGGGCTGCATTACTTAAGGCTTCTTTGCTCTGTTCAAAATCTTCAATAGTTTCTGGTGTACATGCAATCTTAGCATCCTCAAGAAAATTAGTGATATTTGCTAAATTACCTGCAGCATGATGTAGATGCCTGCGATAGAAGTTTTGCATTCCTAAGTAAGAGCTAAGGTGTTCAATATTTATAGGTAAATTATGATTGACAATGGCACTCACTCTTTCAAGATCAGGTTTTGACGAAATAAAGTAGCCAAGAAAAATTATATTTTCCACACCAAACTCTGATTTAATAATATTTATCCGAAGACCTAATTTAATTTCAATGTTCAATGATACAACATGCCTAATACTGTGCTCAAAGTCATGATTTCAGTTGTGATGTTGTCTTTAGGAATATTGAGTGAAGAGGAACATAAAGGGTGTAGCCAATACAATTTATTGCAGATAGTTGGAGCTAAACCAAGAGAAATGTGGGCCAAAAATTACCCTTCAAATGTGGATGCCCACAGATCTAGGACCTACTTGAGAAACAAATAACATTTTATATGGCACAAAGAACATGAATAATAAAATAAAAGAAGAGTCACCTTTACCTTTCCTACACTATTTGAAAATTGTAACATGTACCGTTCATGATTAAATATGCTGCTCATAATTGGACTATCCACCTCATGATTTAATTTATTATGTTTTAAAAGTACTGTCATCAAATAAGACAAAATTTCATCCTGATCAGTTAGAAACAGTGATCATATCAATTTTTAAATACTCTAATTTAAAGAATTCAATAGTTTTCAGCTGCCTCAACCTGCCTCTGTTGTTTATATGTTTAAACAGTGAAAATAAATGTTTTCCGCAATTTTTTTCACTTAATAGATTCCCCTAATAGTGAGTTTTGTAGTCGGCATGAGGCATTTTCACTCTAAGTAAACAGATTTTTGAGTATCAAGTTCTTGAATCCATTGTCATACAGTTCTTTTATATTAGAGAGAAAGAAAATGGAAGTTGACTGAAAAGAAATATCCTAAAAAGTTCTCCTTAAATTATTAGTAATAGCAATAAATATTAACTTCAATGGGAGAAAAAAATAAAGTACCATGTGCAAACTTTATGTAACATTAATTTTATATTTATATAGTATTTTTATGATGTCAAATTATACAATAAAATAAATGTTTATTTACCAATTTAACAGAAAGCATGATAAAATCAGAAAACAAAAATGTTTTGACCTTATAAATTTCAATATAAATTATTATTATACAATTTGTGATATATTAAAACAGGGTTTTTTCATTGAGGTTAATTTCCTATGAATTTTTATATTAAAAATAAATTATATTAAATAATTATTGAGTAAAATATATCTACAACAGTTAATATTATAACCTTTTAATATACTTTCATTTGATGAAATAATTTTCAACCAAAAAAGAGATCTAGTAAAGCTAAGGATAACACTTGACTTAACTTAATCCTTACTTATTTAATAGTACATTAATTGATTAATTCTAGTATGCAAATTCTCTACTTCAAATTAACCCTTAACTGGGACAATCCAGAAATCTTTGGTGCTAATTTTTATTTTTTACTTATGCCTTTTCATATTATCCAAAATACAATTAACATGAAAAATAATTATACTTAATGCATACTTTATGTATCTTATGAGATACAAATTGTTTTTCAGACCTTATTTACCTCCAATTTAATTATGATAATAGAATTACCCCTATGAATAAAAATATTAAATGATGAAAACAATAATATTTTTAAAAGCAGGAGAAATTTAAATAAATAAAAGAAAAACTTGTATGAACTTTCCTTCATTGTTGATTCGTCTGTCTTGACTGATGCAATGCAGATAAGATTTTTTTTTTCTAGAATTCATAGCAACATAAGACTGCCAATATCCCTGCTTCCTCAATAATAATAGCAAAGTAAAACACTGGAAGAACAGTTGAATTCATACCTCGTAAGCCATTTAAAAAAATCAAGAATGTCATGTATCCTGTAGATTATACTGCCCAGTTAAGGGTTAAAATTGCATATGAACATTACATATTTTTTCCAACAATATTCATTAAGAATTATAAAAAAATACATATAACTTTTTAGCTTACTCTTTTGCCTTTCATATTTAGTATCATAATATTAATTTCATTCAAACACAATTATTTTTCATTGATTTTTTCAATATTGAACAATATTTTTTTATTTGGAATAATTCCAGAAATTCTGTTGACAAATTTAAATGGAGGCTTAGTTGAAGAAGATAACTTGGCTTTGTAGTTTAAGAGGAACAAGGCAAGACCATATTTAACTAAAAGCATTCCATACCTCATAGCTGCAAATGGAAATAAAAGAATTTATTTTTGAAAAAATATAAAAAACTAATTAAGTGATAACAGAATTATTATTTTGATAAATGACTGTCTCCCTTGCATGTACCCCTCCTCCTGTACCATACCCTCGGGTGTAGAAGTACCAGATACAAATAGTTTTGGATAGTCACTGCCAGTGGACCAAAAAATGGGGTATGGCCGTTAACCTGACAAAACTAATTACTCAATCTTTAACCTCTCTGCGCAAGATATACCAGAAGACCTTAACCTGAACTTCAACCATGAAAATCCAGCCAAAGATAAATATCTCACTTACCTTGACATTAAGTTCAACACAAGGAAACCTCGTGTCGAGCAGTCTGTTTGTATAGGAATGAAAAGAACCACTCTGATGGAGAAAATAGTCAAGATTATCTAACCACAGAACTGAGAACACTAAAGTCCTTACATACTGGCTATGTCAGGCCCAACTTGGAGTACAGGTTTGCTAGCTGGAGGACTGCTGATCCCCAAATCCCAAGAATGGTTCACCTATGAAATATCAGGGACTAAGGATTATGAAAGCGGCAATGATGCCCCCAGCAATATGGAAAATGTGGGTTCTTATAAGACTTCCATCAGTAAGAGAAGAAACTCCTGCATCTAAAACAAAGGCCAATTCTGTTCTGAAACATTAAAAAAGGGTCCCAAAAAGAAATATTAACCAAATAAAATGTTCAAGTATTATCCTTATTTCTTCAAAGTTGACTAATGAAATCCATGAAAGGCAGGTCTCCACAAAACAGATGATTGTCCAAACTCAAGGATATTATTGTGGAAGTAATAGAAAAAACCTTCACATGTGAAGAGTACAACAACAATCTCATCCTAGCAAAATAACACAGCAATCTATTTCAACTGTTATTGAAGAAGTTACTTATGTTGAACTTTAACCTTACTTCATTTATAATTAGCAAAGAAAGAAAGTGTATTTATCTTTAGGTGAGAGATGCTGTAGTATCTTACAGGGAGACACTTCAGTTTTAAGAAATACAAAAAGACAACAGTCGAAGAAGGTGGTAACAATATCACAAGGGCAATCATTTAATGTTTTTAGTTTACCTTTAGAATTTTTCCTATATAGCTGTGTTACTTATATGATCAATAAACATATAACTATTAAATATCTACTCACCAATACACATTCTAGGACCTTCTCCAAAAGGAAGAAATGTTCCTGGTTTTGGTGGTTCAGAAAATCTTTCAGGCTTGAAGCTTTTAGGGTCAGGATAAAAGGCGGGATCCTTATGGATAGCTGCTACTGGAATGGCTACATATTCTCCTTTATCAATGGTAAACCCATTTGGTAATGTGTAAGGATTTGTGCATATTCTTGTAAGATAAGGTGTTAAAGGATAAATCCTTTGAGTTTCTATAAATTAA
>NW_027106957.1:46959-48628 GCF_000696795.3 Halyomorpha halys
ATGACTTCTGATAGTAAATAAAAAGAAAAAAAAATGATAAAAAATCAAATACAATTAAACTAAAAAGTAATAATAACTTGATAGAGAAAGGAAGCAAGGAAATATTTACGACGGAAGGTGGGATAAAGGCACTTCAACTCTTCATAAAATCGGGTGACAGAGGCGTCCCTGGGAATCCCAAAGATAAATCGTACAAAACAATTACTTAACCGTTTTAATTTTGCTTCGAGATCCCCAGAGACGCCCCCGTAAACCACACACCAATAGTCAAAGTGAGGGAATATTAAAGAAGTAACCAGGACCCTGCGGGTTTCAAAAGGAAGTAGGTGACGAAAATAATTTAAATGCTTCAAGGTGGAAAAGGTACGACGGGAAATATCGGAGACGTGGTTTTTCCAGGAGAGAGTTTGGTCTATAGTGACACCAAGGTTTTTAACGTATGGATGGAATTGTATTGGATTGTTGTTTAGGAATGAGGTTGGAATAAGAGGAATAGTTTTCAGGAGGTGATTGGATCCTATTACGATTGCCTTAGTCTTCTGTGGATTCAACTTAAGCTTGTTTTCTTGTGCCCACTGGCTAATTCTATACAAGTCTTCCTGGATCTTCTCCGTAGCAACTAATAGCTCAGAAGGAGGGAAGAAAAGGTAACTTTGGAAATCATCTACGTACAAATGGTATAGAGAATATTGGATAAGGATGGGAAGGTCATTGATATAAATAGCGAAAAGGATAGGGAACAGCTATGAACCCTGAGGGATGCCACAGGTGAGGGGTCGAGTTATTGATGGAGGTTTATCAGGAACCACTACGTACTGGAAACGATCAGATAGGAAGGATTGAATCCAGTGCAAAGCACTGGAATATATATAATGTATATATATAAATATTATACTATACATAAAAGGAAATTTAATAGTTTTAACTTATTCTCATATCTAAACCATAGTTTTGATGACGAAGTCAAATAAAAAGCTTAAATATTAAATATATATGAGAATTTTTATTTTTAATTATATATATTATTATAGACTCTTAATCTCAGGACGGGTTTCTAGGCAATCAGAACATACATTCAGATACTAATAACACTGAATTAAATTAATTATTAGCTACCTTTATAAATCTGGTTCAATACTATTTTGAGCAACACTAACCAATAACTCTATGTATTCGTTCTTCAAAATGTCTACCACTCACTCACTGTAAACAAAACATTTTGTCTTCTTTCCCAAAATGCTATTTCTAAAGGTCAACAAAGTCTCTTCACCTCCCCTCTCAGAAGGCGTCCTCCTACCAGGCGATCCAAAACAAAGAGTACCTTTTTCTTCTCGGATGACAATTTGATGTCTTCTTTTTCCCTTGAATGTCCTACTGAGAGAGACCAAGGATATTCAGGACCTCCTGCATCCAGGATATGTCCTAATTTTCCAGCGTATAAACATCAAGTAAAGCCAAAAATCAAGAACTGTCTCGATATTCCATGTAAACATCGATCGTAGAACAACAGTTTTGGATTTTTGCAGATGATTTCCTTTCTGAATATTATTCTTTAGCACTTTTTCTTGACTTCTATTTTTTCTTAAATTTACTGTAGCTATAATTATGATGTGAAGTTAAATACAGATTTTAAAATATTTTAATCTGCTCAACATGGCCGCGATCCAAC
>NW_027106957.1:52143-52436 GCF_000696795.3 Halyomorpha halys
GTGATTCAAAACAAAACCAAGATGGCGGTACATATTCTTCAGCCAACAAGTCCGTTGAATCAAGGCAATGTTGAGCAGATTCAAAAATCATAAAAACTATTTTAACTCTTCCCCTCATAATTGAAAACACAGTAAATTAAAGGAAAAATAGAAATCAAGAAATAGTGTTACAGAATAATATTCAGAAAGTAACTCATTTGCAAAAGTCCCTAACTGTTGTGCAATAATCGATGTTTAAATGGAACTTCGAGGCAAGTTTTAGTTTTTGAGAGCATTCATGTTTGGGGTGCCGA
>NW_027106957.1:52955-60757 GCF_000696795.3 Halyomorpha halys
AGATAATAAATTTTAAATCACCTTTTAATCATTATTATGAGTGTAAAAAATTAAAAATCATTCCTATTTTTTAATATTAGTTTTCTCAACAATATTGAATATAAGGAACTGCACCTGTTAAATATAATTCAGGATATAGTATTTCGGGGAATAAGATGAGCGTGTAAGATTGTGGGACTTAGAAACGAACAGATCTCTAAAATGTTAATACACACTAAACCAACAGGTAAATATCCGAGGAAAGGACTGAAGCGTAGATAGGAGGATTGCATTAAGATTGATTTAGTAGATTTGGTTTGGATGGGCATCACTGGACAGATGTATGTAGAGAACGGTTGGTGTGATCACAATTGGTGGTATCAGCACTATATTATAATTTCATTTCTCAAAATAAAACTTAAAACACTATAGCACTACCTTGCATAAAATTGGAACAAGTGAGATGGGAATGTTTTCATTATATTCAATGAGAAAAAATCAATCATTTAACCATCTTTTAACTACAGCAGACTCTCTGATCTAAACCAATCAAAACAAGGGGATTATAATAAAAATTATATTAAATCTAGGAACTGCTTTTAATGAATGTATAATATATGTAGAGGTGAAGATGTTAAAGTTAGTTACTTTATATTAATTTTACCTTTAACAGTTTGCTCTAAATTCTTCATATTTTTCAATGCTTCATATGTGAGGCCATTGTTTAATTTCACTTGTTCCATTACTTCCTTCCTTAAAGCATCCTGAATTTCAGGTTTTTGACAGATTTCCAGCATTGCATATGTTAACAAAAGAGCTGTCATTTCAAATCCAGCTACTAAAAATGACTGAGCTTGAGCCATTAATATGTCATCAGTTATTTCTATTTAAAAAAAAATTTAAATGAATAAATGATTATTTTATAAGGGTGTATGCACAATTTTTTTTGTGTGTAAAATAAAAAACATAAAAATAAACAAACCAAATATTTCAGTATTAGTATCATTGAGCTCGTTTTTTAAGTAATCATCAGAGGAATCCAGAGTTCTTAGCTCAATATGTCCTCTTTCCTTAAGCTGTATCATCATTTGAATGAAATCATTCCTTTTAATGTCATTTTTTTTCCTAAGATCAATAGCATTTCTAATAATGTTAGAGAAATAGCCCGTTACTGATTTCGGTAGAAGCGAAAAACCAATTATTTTGGCTATTTTCGAGAAAGAAAAAAAAAACACAGTCCTGGCTAAAGTTTTAACACCAGTGTTGTTAATTTTGTTGCCCATCAATCTAAATTCTGATTCTGGATTTTTTAGAACACCTGGATATATTCCAAAAGCAGCAGACCTATAATAAAAAAAGGTGAGATTTAAGACCATTTTATATTAGTTTTAGCCATTAATATTATTTCTTGAGACACCTAAGAATTGATGTTCATTAGACTTCTTTTCAAATCCCTAAGTACCACAATTGGAACAAGAAAGGTGTTTTCCTGCAGTAAGCTGACCTATTCTAACTGGAGATTGTTGATATCCATTCAAAGGTTTAATCGTGAAAGCTTAACCATTTATAAATCATTGATCATATTCTTAAATTAAGAATTGTGAATAAGCAGATATGAATAGGACTGAAAATAAACATGTCAACTTTCATAGCTACATCTTACACTACTTTTACTATTATTGTTAGTTTTAACAAAATAATCCTGGAACATTCAATTTAGGTGAGCATATAGAAATTGTTCAGAAAGTAGTTTCAAGATATTGAGATCATTCAAATTATAATGACAGCCATTATACTTAATTTTTTTTCTTACCTCCTAGAACAATAAAGAAATAAGCAATTATATATATACAAAAATAATGTTATGCTCATATACCAGCTATTGAGTTGCCTTGTTTTGCCAGAATGGCATTATAAGAATGGTTCCCGGGTCTGCTGAAGGCAGTGTCATCAGTGATGGCATATGTTTGCCTAGATGCTCACTTGGAATAGGGAGGGGCTATTCCTGCTGGAACTATTATACTTAAAATGTTTTTAAGTTGATTTTATAACATCTATAACATTTTAATAAGAAGTTCAACAATACTTTCCACTAATCTAAAACTTTTTAAGGGAACCATTAATGTTTATCAGATAGTTTAGAATAGATATGAAAATTATTTGCAAATGAACAAGTCCAGTTGCTTTTGTTCCCTCACAACTGCAATACATACAAGATAGCACAATGCCATTTATAATAAGTGCATGAAGAACCGTCATGCTCTCTATCAATGACTAAAAGAACTAGAAGAATCTACTCCTTACATGGCAAGTCCCAAAAGTAAGGTCTCATTTTTTTTTTATAAGTACAAAATTAAAGGTTGAACAATTGGCTATTTTTCTACTTAATCTCCACTTTAGCATAGGCATTTTTAGAGATGTAACTAAAGAAGATTTCCAATTTAAATTTGTTTTTTTTCATGATAATGCTTAATATAATATAGACTGAATTATAAATTATTTGCAACATTAATACTTACCCAATAATATCCATGGAAAATAAGCCCATAGCTTCACGAATATCAATATCATTTGACTTATTTTTATCCAAGTACTCCAATAAACCATCCCCAACTTCAGTCATAACATCGTACATAGCTTTTAATTTACCAGATGTAAATAAAGGAGCCAACTTAGTCCTGGATGAGAAATTTAAATTAACAAATTTATAAAGCAGTATAGATTTAGATTATTTTTAAATGAACAGTGGCTATTGTAAAACTTTAACTATTTGATCAACATTCAAATTAATAGACGAAGTATTTCTTCGGTTCAAAACTGCTCAGAGATCACAATGCAGATAAATATAACAAATATCCTGACAAATGACCTTTTAACATTATAGTAATATTTTTAATTCTAATATTTTTATATGCCTTTAATTTGTAAACCCTACCAAATTAGGGTTTACAGATTTCTATCAACTTGAACCATTCCAAGTAGGAACTAGGATTCCAACTTGTAATATTTATATAACTATTTCCACTGACTGCAGTGACCATTTTAACTTTCTTATAGGTTTGTTAACATGTTGAACTGTTTGAAGGATCATCAATCTCATAGGAAATACCATTAATGGCTATCTGGAGGATCCACCAGGTGACACAGCCACAGCAATTTATTTTTGTTTTAAATACTATTTATGAGTTTAAAAATATTAGCAATAGAATTATAAAACAACTAATAAAGTGACTTCATTTAAATATCTTATTGAACAAACATATAATTCTCTCTAACACTGTAGTAACACACCGTGGACATTTTTCAACCCCTTTTACGATTAAAAAAATTATAATGAAATAATACTTCAGTTTAGTCCTCAACTAGGTAGATGGATTACGGTAAGTACTATGATGATATTCTCCACCTGAGAGACTGACTCTGACATCGTACATCAGCAGGAATCTCCCCCTAATAGATAGGTAGGTTATAAGAAAACTAACTTTGTCTGGACAGGAATGAGGTGGAGCCAACAGAATCCTCCTTCAGTCAGGGGCATAATAGTGGGCACTCACCTTGGAGTAAAAGTGCAATCAACATTGGCATGATAAGGAAAAATCGTGCATACGATCCCATAACAGGGTTGAATTATCATTATTAAATTATTGTTTTATTGTCTAAATAAATAAAGTAAAATGAAATTATTAAAACTATACTAACCAATGTATTCTGTTATTATAATATTATGATTCTCCAATTACAAGTAAAAAAAAAAAGTCAAATCATGTACTAAGAGACAAAAAAAAGTGGCTATCCTTTATTAAGTGTGGTGGCTATGTGTGCATTTTAGGAAAAATTTAGATCATCTAGATCTTTCCTTTTGATTAATTTAGCATATAATTAATATAGTTAGCACTTAGTTAAAATATCAACATAAATGGATCATCAAAATTGAAAAATCATATTGAACATATTAAGCTGACTTACTTTTCAATCACTCATTCAATTTATGGTATTTAAGGCAGAAAAATAAATTTTAGATATTTTTTTACTTCTTTTTTTTTATACCCCTACTTTTTTTTTTCGTTTCTACCCAATACTAAAACTTCAAAATTACCTGAATGCTCTCCATTTATTACCAGTCATCATAAAAAGTTGATCATCCAAAGGATTCTTTTTTTCATCAACTTCAAATCCATGGTCAACAAAATGTCCAAAATCTCTTACCAATACTTTTTGAACCAAATCATTGTCTCGAATAAGAAGTCTTGGCGTCATAAATTCATAATACCTTTAAAGTAAATATTAAGTAAAATAAATCAATTTATCTATTAGTAAACAATAATGATTGCATAAGTGATAGATTTTTTTTTTAATGAAAATAATATTCTGTTAAGTTAACTTAAGTTACAGAAGAAATTTGTATTTACCCAATGACTGGTTCATCAGGAAATGCATTGTAAATATCTTGAATAACCTCACCAACAGTTTTTCTTTCCAAAACAACAGGTAAGCAATTTCCAAAGATAGGAAGAGCAGGTAGACATTTTATTCCTTTTTTTTCCCAATATTTGCTCCTATTATAAACCCAGCTAATTGCATAGGCTAATACTGTTATAGCGAAAACGAGGAAGGCTATTCCAAACATCCTGAAAAAAAAGTAAGTTTAAATTTTAAATAAAAATATGTAAATTTTCAGCTCGGTATGAAATAATGAAAAATAATAATTTGGTTGGAAAAGACAATAAATAATAATCACAACAGCTACTGTTGTCATATGTAGATAATGTTTTTGTAGTTCATACAAAACATAAATATCATCAATATTATTTACGTTTGATAACAATTATTTTAGCAGCAATTCATTTATTTTATTTTATTTTTATTTATTTACTTTATACTTACTGCACCCCTGACCCTTCATGGGTTGCAGCGGTACAGACTTAATTTTTTTTTTCTAATATTATAGGGAGAGAGAATTAGCTAGGCTAAATAAATCATATGAGCAACTAAAAACAAGGCAATAATGACTAGACAGATACTACCCATGGAAAGGTACTTCTTCACTTTTACAATAGGCCCATCGACTTCAAAATTAGACAAACCAAGCAAATACACAGACATCGACTCTGGGTTTTGTTCAAGAAACTGATTAATTTCAAAAACTATTGGACAAGTGTGACAATTGCAATTTATTTCCTTTATAATTTGAATTTTCACCAATTTTCTTTGAAGTACTTAAAATTCATAACTTACTTCTAGCAAATCGTTTTAACAATAACTAACTCCAATATAACTCAAATAAAAAGAAGTTTGAATGCCTAGTAGACAATCATTTGCTGCTTTAACATGATAATGGAAAATAGTTCCATCCTGGACAGTATTAACAGACTACCTGTTTATTTGAAAACAAGTATATGATTATTGTATTCTTCATGGTACCAAAAATCTAAAAAAAAATAAAATATTGGAAATAATAATCTGAATCACATCCACTATGCTAATTGTTTACAGATTTGTGTTAATTGTATAAGTCTGGTCTATATTCAGTAGGATCAATGATGCATGGCTTTAACTCTTTTCTAAATGACAGGAGGTTAACCTTCAATATTTAAAAGTACTCTTGGTACTTTACATCACCAGTTTACCTTTACTGTTATTTTTATTTACATCCAAGAATAACATGAAGCATAGACCATGATTTTAAACAGTAAGGAATATTGATATCAAAGAAAAGCAATGGCAAGGGAGGATTTAAAAAGAACTCTTCAATTTTGGCATTGAATCATAAAATTGCAGTTTGTTTTTTTTTTTTTTTTTTGTTCAGTTAATAAACAACAATCATCTTCAGGTTTAATTCTGCCAGTCTTAGCCTTATACTCCGATACTACAAGTTTTGTGCCTTAGAACAACTCAAGGTCAGTGGAGGTACAAGATGGCTTAAGAAGGTTTTAAAGATAAACTAAATCGAAAGTGGATGGCATAAAAACTCCCCTCTGTCCAATAGTAATTACAATGCCTGTCCAGGTCACATTAGCCAACATCAACAAAGTCAGACACATAGATAAGTGTCTTTTTTCAACCCAGGTCTATGCTCCCAGAAAGGAACAAGGTCTACTCCAGTGTTATTGGTGTCAACAATTCGAGCACACGAAGAACTATTGTGAGTACAGTAAGGCGTGTGTCCACTGTGGCTAGAAACACAACATCGGTACCTGCTACATGGTGGGGGACCCTAAGAGCTCCAACTGTGGGGAGAGATATGTGGCGTCCTACCATGGGTTCAGGACGAGGTAGGAGATGGTGAAGCTCGTTGAGAAGAGGATGGAGCAGAGGGCAGCAGCCAACACAAAGTCGACAGCAGCAATTCGTATTCAGCCCCCCATCCACAACCACTAGTAGACCGAGTACCAATAGTATGGCGAGTGCAGAAACGACATATTCCTCGTTTCTCCGTCCGTCCACAGAAGCACCTACGAACGAGGCATTTCCAGACTTACCCGCGTCTCCCAAACCGAAACCAATGAGAAGCGAGGAACCTCTACCATCACCCCTAGCACCAGCGCAATACACGTTCGACCCACAAGCCTTCATAGTCAGCATAATGGACAAAATGAATCGCATGTTCAGTGATTTCTGTTCTGGGATTATGCACAACATGGAGACATTTATGAATGACATCATCCAGGAAATCAGGGGACAAAAATCACCATGAATTCATTCAAAGTTGTAATTCTGTTGTGGCCTGGCCACAAAATTAGAAGTAGAGGCGCTACTGGCACTCACTGGGCCGACAGTGGCCGTACTCACTGACACGAGACTTCAGGGGAGAAGACCATATCTCAGGAGGTATACCATCGCCACCGACGACCTCCACGATCCACACGGTGGTGCTCTCATAGCTGTCCGCCATGGAACCCAGTGGAAGAAGATGCCGTAACCTCTGAAGATCCAGGACGCCTGGATAAGTCATCTTACTGTCCAAGTGCTGATGTACCAACCCACTTATATCACGGGAATCTACCGACGTCCTAGAGATAAAGTACCAGAACTGCGGCAGCTCATAGACACCTTTGGGGCGAAGGCGATTTACTGGCTAGTGGGAGATTTCAACGCCAGACACAATCTATGGGATAACAGCTCAGCGAACCTGGTGGGAAGACAAATAGTATAAACTGCCTTTTCGGTAGTTCACCCAGGCACACATACTTTCCGCCATTTTGGGACAGGCTTCTCGTCGACAATAGGCCTACTGTTGACTAGGCAACCTCATCGTGTCACTGGCTGCTCCATTGCTGACTTCACCTCGTCCATTACCGCCCGGTGGCCTAGTAGTCACTCCTGAAGTACACAGGAGCAACTCTGAGCCGACGGCTGAAAAGTTCAACTACTAGGCCGGCTAAAGGCGGTTCAAAGAGGTCTGCCATAGGCTGGAAACTGCACCATCATTGCGCTCTGTTGAGGAAGTAGACAACTACATCGACCACTTCACGGCAGCCATAACGAAGTCTGCGCGTCAAGCCATCCCCATCTACCATCCGAGACCACCCCACCTCCAAAAACCACCACTCCACATCATGGCACTCAACGATAGCAGGCAGAACCTGAAAAACCGTCATTACCAATCCAGAGGCCCAGCAGTCAAGAAGGCCATCAATTCGATCACCACCCAGATCGAGAATCTCCTGCGCCAGTGGAAGACCGCCTGATGATCCCCTGAGGGTTACGCCTTGCGACTACAGGAAATTTTGGAAACTAACCAAGAAGACCTCAGCCGTTCGCCTGCATAACAGGGACCGCCTAATTAGCCCCGCTTAGCTTTTGCAAAAATTTGTGCTAAAATA
>NW_027106957.1:60807-61110 GCF_000696795.3 Halyomorpha halys
TGGAAACTAACCAAGAAGACCTCAGCCGTTCGCCTGCATAACAGGGACCGCCTAATTAGCCCCGCTTAGCTTTTGCAAAAATTTGTGCTAAAATATAATCAAGGTATCGTTAATGAAAAATATCACAGAAATTAATAAAACAATGGAATCGACACCATTGAAGGAATGAGGTAGGTAGTTCATGAGGCAGAGTGCCTGACAAAATTTCATAAAAGATTTGTCTATTATGTATATTAAATTTAATTATAAAAATCTTTATCCCAAAGTTGTTCAGTTTTTGGCATTGTCAAATTTTTATTTAAA
>NW_027106957.1:61928-64561 GCF_000696795.3 Halyomorpha halys
AATGTCAACTTCCACTGACTACACTCGCTAAGGAAATTAAAAAACCCGAATTATGTTGAGATCGGGGCCTTACCAAGCGGACATCTTTGTTGTTGGATATGAACAATAGTTATATTTTTGAGGCTTTCGGTCTTAACTCATGGTAACGGTAAAAATAAAAACTTTTACAATGTTAAATTGTTTTTTAATTACAATGTTTTGTAACCATATCACTCACCATAACTTAACATCAACATTATCCTCTTAAGAAAACGAATTTTCTAAAGATTCTTTCAACAATTTATGAAATAACCCAGAAAAGCCGGTAATACCAAAATTTTCGATTCATAATAAAATTCAGCTATATTGTTTTACAACCGAACGCCTCATGTGACAATGAATTGAAAAGATCCATTTCCACTGAAAAAAATCCTGCTGGTAAGTCCCCAACTTCAGTTGAAGGGCATCCGTTGGTAGTTCATTTATTGAGAAAGTGGAAGTAGTTTAATCTCATAAAAGATTTTTGTCGCCGAAATAATGTTTATTTTGTATTTTTTATTCCTTTTATTCCTTCCTCCTAGTCATAACTTGATAAATTATGGTTATCATGTGTGTCTACTACGTATTAATATTCATTTTTGAATATTAAATAAAATTAATTCAATTTCATTATTAAAATTCCAAAAAATAATTGATTTTGTTATTCGTGATAATTTATTTCTGTACAATGCCGTAGATGAGGAGGAAGGCAAGAGGGTCTTATTTTATATTTAAATAACATTATTGCAAAAAAAAAAAAACTCACACATTAATTTTGTATTTAATCTGGCGAGAAAGTTATTGTTTTAGTTTAAATTCTCTTTAGTTTGATCTGGTCTAGGTAAGGCTCTGCATCTTTTATTTCTGAACCACTACAACCCGATTGGGGTCAAGGCTTTCTCGCCACTGTTTTTAAACCAACATTAAACGGCTCAACACTTTAATGCAATAAGTATTGATAATTCAAATAACGACTTCATTATTCGACACAAACAAAATAGTTTTTTCGAAATTAGATATCTGTCAATTATTCTATTTTTAAACTTTGGAAAGAACAGTTTCTTTCCTAAAATTTTTCTATTCTAGTAGTCATGCAAAGAAGCATCAAGGACGCAATGGTCGGGCGTTACTCACTCTTTAATAAATGAAACAGAACTGTGTTGTTTCCTATATATGGACCCTATTTATACACAATTTTATCCGTAACATTGGAAAATTAAAAGATTATACCATTGAGTTTTTCTTCATTTATTTACATTTCGACAGATACTCCTGCCAACATTTTCGCTTTCCCTACAATTTAAAAACTCATTTATGTTTTAAGATATTTTAGGAAAATGACCAAAAAATTGCTCGGAGTCGTCTTACCTCTCAGTTACCACTAGACTTCCTAACTGAACAGCGACTGCCAGTGGCCTTGGAATTAGCCTAAACCAGTACTCTTGATGCTGCAGAAGGTGTGAAAAGTTCTGACCTTCACTTGTAAGTGGGAGCGGATGACTCCGAAAGGGGTATACATACAAGGAACTATTTATGATGCAATATCTTATCATTGGCGCGGCTGGTTGCGCAGTCAAGTGGACGGCGGCATTAGGGGATTGAGTATCCAGTTTATTAATATATCTTCACTATATAAATTAAAATATTTTAAAAACCAGAAATAAATATGTATTAAACAGTAATGTACAAAGTATTAGAGATGAGTCGTTTATGTGAGGAAATAATGGTTTAATAAACTTTCGTTCACTCTGTCTTTTAGTTTCTCTGACCTTTTCGTTCATCTTATTGTCATTCTGTGGACGATATTTTATCTTAATACGTTTTATAATCCGTTTTCTTAATTTACAATTATATTATCTTTTCTATATCTAATTATGATTCAATGTTTCATAGAAGAATTTCATATAGAAATAATAATATCTCTTCATAATTTTTTTCTTGTTCATATAAGGATATGTAGACACTTACTTATAGAAAAACTAGCGGAGAGTGCCTTACCCTTTAAAAAAATGTGTCCTTTTAAATAGTATTTTTTTAAAAACTTTTTGAAATGTTCTATCTGCAATATGTCTGTTGGAGGACCAGTTATGAATAGAGAAATTCGACACAGAATAGGTCTCTATATATAATCGCACTCTGCTATAAATTTTAACTTTTAAATTTAGGTAAAAACAAAATGTAAATTATAGAAAAAAATGCTCATTTTAAGGGACAAGTCAAATTTTTGAAAATACCACACTGAAAAGGACTGTCACTGAACTCCATTACAGATTTTAACTTTTAAATTCAACTCTAACAAGTTATAGAAAATTATAATTATAGATAAAAAATTCTAATATTCTAAATGCTATATTGGGGTACCAAGTGAAAATTTAAAAACTCAACAAATACAAAAACTCTGTTACATGAAACTTCAGATTCAACTATAAGTAAGAATAACAAAGAATTAACCACAGCGAAAAAATAAAATCCTAATTTCCAATGGGAATATTTCTGTAAGGGAAAAGTTAAAAATTAGACACTATAAAATTAAAAGGTCTTTTATCATCAAACTCATCTATGAATTTTGACTCATTCTTGGAGAAAGTTGGAAAACTTAACAGTCCAAGGGAACA
>NW_027106957.1:65016-67584 GCF_000696795.3 Halyomorpha halys
TTTTTTTTTCAGAATAACTGTGATTCCGTATTAATCAAGGATAATACACAAACGTACCCTATAATTACTATAACTAGGGGTTATACGATTATAGGCGTTGACGACCAAATGTTTTACGCCTTTAAACGTAAACAAACACAAGCAAGACCGATTCAGATCCACTGAACAAGATTAGTTAAACAGGCTAATCGATACGTGTTTGTGACTGTTATTCGAGATAAGTTTATGTGTTCCTGAGATAACTTATCATTTTTTTATTTTTTGTTTTTCTAGTATTTATTAAACTAACAGTTATCTCCTGTTAGTTGTCCTGAACAATATTTGACTGAATAAACGGCTTCGAATTAATTAATGAACAAATAATTGTACTTATACTTCCAAAAGAAAAGTAATAATGGGTCCTAATTGTGATCATGCATCTGTTTCATAGGTCAATTATTATTCTATATAATTATCACCTGAAAAATAAAGTAATTCAGCTCTCCGCTGGAAATGAGTTTCCGTTATCTAAGAAGAAAGATGTTAAGAAATTTTAAAAACAAGGTAAAATTGCGATAGTGCAAAATATATTGTTCGAATCTTATATTTCTAACTCCTTTGTCTATTGGCAATAAGGGTTTTCTTCTTAAAAGATGAACAAAAGGGATTTCTATGCACCGTTGATCGTTACAATCATAGTTGCTACTGAGTTTATAAAAACAATTACTAAATATCTTAAGCAAAAAAAGATAACATTACGAAGAAAAATGTTATTGATGTAGGATAAATGTTGTATTTCCTTAGAAATTTCGGAACTTTATGAGCAAGTAGAATTCCACTTTTACGACCTACCATTTGCAAATCTTTTGAAAATAACGTGAAACTATTACATTCTCAAAAAAAGTGTTTAAGTCTAATAAATTACTATTATCATTCTTTCGTTGCCCTAGAATTATAATTATAGATTCAGAACTTTACTTCCTCTGTATTTTGATGTGATTTATATAGTTCTTTCGCCACATAGCCGTTTTTCGAAGTAGTTATAGTTTGGTTTCGTTTGATATTGTAATAATCCATATAAAAAATAAAAGAATTTAGAAGCATTTTGGTTTTGGTTCTTAATTTTTGATCTTAAAGCAATTTTAGATTTTTAAAACTTATAAAAAGTGTAGGTCTTATGATGAAACAAAATAACTACATAATCCACTGCTTGATCAATTCTAATTTTATCAGAATGTAGCCTTTTTTTTTTTTTTTTTACAATATCCCATAAAAACCATTACAAAAGACAAATATAAAAAAGAGACAGATATAATATATAATATTACATTTTATCTAACATTATTTCAATTCTTGATTATTGCTCATTGATGATTCTTTGAATATTGAACAATAGCTTTTCACTTAGAATATTTCCAAATTGCTGTTAATGTTGCTGCTCTATTATTGAATTTAACTGGATAACTTGTTGAAGGAGATAACTTGGCTCTATAGTTTAAGAGAAACAAGGCAAGACCAAACTTCACAACAAGCATTGCATACATCATAGCTGAAAAAAAAAAAAAAATTTATAAATATATATCTTATACATAAATGCTATAGAGACACACTGAGTTCATTACTTGGGACTCCTCTTTAGAAACAGTTGAACTTTTGTATTACTCTTCAAGCCAAAAATCAATTAGTTAATTGAACTGAATTTGTTTTAAGGTATGTTAACACATTGTTTATTTTTAACCTTCCTTCCTAGTTTTATAGCCAAAAATTATCTTGTAATATAAATGTATTTGATAGGGACCACTTCTTTCTACCAATAAATGTCTTTATTTAACATTTAAATTTAACATTGATTTTCATTTTAAAAAATAAAGAATATTATAAATAAGACTATTTTTTGATGACCCCATTTGAGGAACTAGAAGAAGCCCATTGTATTTGTTAATGAAGATAGAGAGTAATTAATAAACATTCATACTCATCAGAACTAAATTCTTTAAAATATAAAGCCAATGTGTTTGATTTCTTTTATCTTGTATTATTATTCTTTTGAATTATATAAAAAGAGGGTACAAAGCAGATTAAGTCAGAAAATGACCTAAATGGGTAAAGCGCTTCATAAGCGGTAGGACATTTAGAAAAAGACATGGTTCTTCTATCAAAACATTTATTTTTTAGAGTAGATTAAAGGACATATCCAGGGAGGGCAATCAAAGTAGTATAAATTAGAATTTCAAAATTTTCTGCAACTAATAACCGATTTCTGACTGCCTGACTTGTTCTAATTTATTACCACTTGTACTAATTTAATACCACCCTCCTTAAATATTCCATTGTATATATAATATTTATATTTGTACTTATTAAATAAAAATGTAATGTAAAAGGAAGAATGTGGGATGGATAAAAGGTAGAAATGAGAATGATAAGATTTTAGAAAACAGAATTTTGCCGTATAAAAAGAATAATAAGTATAAATGATAACATAAACTAATTAGAAAATAATCAAACAATAGCCTAAAAATAGTAATATAAGGGGGATTAAGAAGAAATAGTGAAAATTAAAAATACTTGTTTGGTGGAAGTGTAAAC
>NW_027106957.1:69078-70723 GCF_000696795.3 Halyomorpha halys
TTTTAAATATATATATTTATTTATTTATTATTTACACAACTAGTATAGATTAAATTAGGAATGGTATCAGAAAATATTTAGCAATTTATAATCCTGTTGAAGTAAAAATTGTAAGAATAGTAACATTAAAAGTTATATTGAATCAGGGAACTCATTGGAATGAATACAGAACCCTATATAATAAATCTTTGTCATTTCTTTTTATTTTACCTTTGACAGCTTGTTCCAAAAGCTTCAAATTTCTCAAAGCTTCATATGTGAGACCTCCATTAAGTTTGACTTGTTCCACTATTTCCTTTCTCAAAGTATCCTGCAACTGAGGTTTTTGACAAATTTCCAGCATTGCATAGGCTAACAGAAGAGCTGTTGATTCAAATCCAGCCAGCAAAAATGACTGGGCCTGGGCCAGTAAGATGTCATCAGTTATTTCTAAAAAGAAACTAAAATGACTGGATGGTATTTATATTAACCTAATAATTATATATTTATAGAATTAATAGACAAATACATATTGATGAAAATATATTATAAACACAAAAAGAAACGAACCAAATACTTCATTGTTTGTATCATTTAGCTCAGTGTTTAAGTAATCATCAGAGGAATCCAGTGTTTTTACCTCAATTTTTCCTTTTTCTTTAAGGTGCACCATCATTTGAATAAAGTCATTTCTTTGAATGTCATTTTTTTTCCTATAATCAATAGCATTTCTAATAATATCAGAAAAATAACAGGTAACTGATTTTGGTTGAAATGAAAAACCCATTTTTTTGGCAATTTGTGGGAAAGCGAAGAAAAACCAAATCCTGACTAGATTTTTCCAATTGGGCTCACTTATTTGTTTCCCTTTCACTCTAAATTCTGATTCCGGATTCTTGAGTACACCTGGATTTATTCCAAAAGCTGCAGATCTGTAAAAAAAAGTGAGAAGAAATGTTAATCCACAATGGAACAGGTGGATCTGTGGGATCCATAATGTTATTTATTTGTATTACATTTATCTTGTTCTGAACTAATTTTGTTTTATTTTTTTTTTAGGTTGAATAATCAACTTCATGAATACTTCAGTTCAACCCATTCTAACCAAAGATTGTTGATATTCATTCAGAGGGTGAGTCAAGAAAGCATAACCACTTATAAATATAAACCAGAATATTATGCGGTTGATAAAAGTTGTCCATCACCTCGAAGTGATGAAAGGCTATGGAGTAAATCTGAGACCGCTTTGGCAGTCATATTTCGGAAATGCTACTTCTGCATAGCCCAAAAGGATAATTGGATCATCTGCCTAGTGAGAGATGCAGAGTGCAAATATTGTCGAAAAATATTTTCAAAAGGTTTGTAGGCGAAAACATTCTCAAAACAGGCTATTTTTAACCAAAAAAGACAAATTATTCTAATTATGTAGCACCAATGCCTTGTCTTTCTAAAGCAGTTGCACAGGGCAAAGTTAATAGCCTCCATGCACAGGCCCTAATGGACAAAGGAAGTTAATCTAGCTTGAAAGTTTTTCAACTAGTTCAAGAAGTTCTCAAATACCTTTAAGGCCATGTAAATTGGAAAAGGTATCTATGGCTTCAACATCGTTCACTCAATCCTTTTTCCTAAGCAATGCAGTGTAAAGTATGTGGGAAGGCTCTAATCA
>NW_027106957.1:71278-74123 GCF_000696795.3 Halyomorpha halys
GGTTCTTATGCGAAGCGGATTCGATAATGAAACTGTTAACGTTTTTGAAGGAATAAAATTGTCTTCAAGCTTTATGTCGGCAGAACTGAGATCTTTTCTCAGGTAATGGGCAGGCGAAATGATAGGTTGGCATCATTTTGGAAGATAAACGAGGTGGCTCCAAAGTCTTGATCAGTAAGATAAGGAAACATCCTAAATGAAGCTCTATACTCTCAGATCTCTATTGTGTACTGTGATTAAAGCTACTCCAATGAAAAATGAATCAACTTTCCACGGTCAAGTAATGGAGCGACAACACCCAAGATGCTATTAAAGAAAACAGTGAGGCACTCAGAATACGAACCCTTCATTGAAGAAGTAGAGGTATTTGTTTAAGGGAATAATCTTTTGTAATGATGCCTAAAGAGAGAGAAACAACAGGCTCTGTCTTGTAAGTCCCGAAAGAGGGAGATATTGCAAATATCCCTGAAACCCCTATATCCAAGCCCTAGTCGTGCACTAGATACTACTTCTTTAAAAAAAAAAACTACTGGAAGAGGGCCGGTCAGGGGTTAAGAAAACAGAGGGAAATGAACAAAACTTCGAAGAGACGAGACGTGTCAATGTCCTGAGCGCCTAAGAAGGAGTTCGAGAATTCGGAAACGTCCTTCATACCTAAAAGACTATTCTACTTAAAGTATGTGTATTTATTTATTTTTTTATACGAAGGAGTGAATGACATACTAATATTTATAGATCAGTTGTTTAACTATATGTTTGTTAAAGCTGATTTTATGTTCAGCTTTAACATTTATAGTTATTCATGTATTTTATTCAGTTTAATAAAGCCTAGTATATATTACTCCTTATTTCATTATATCAACTATTAAACTTCACAAATTTTGCAATCAGAAAATATTTCCGAAACGTTGTTCTATGAAATGGTTTCCTTATATATAAAGTATCCTTTAAAGATAAACTAAGGACATTTTTGGGCCAACCTGGTGCGACCTAACTACCGAGACGTGAACCATCCCCTAAACTTCAACATAATTATCGATTTGTAATAATTGTGTATATGCTTTAACTTAATTTGTGTATAACCATTTATTATATTGTTGTATTCATAGGTATCATAATATTATAATCGATAAAGATCGCAATAGAATCTTCTGATCCACTAAAAGCAAACTTCTAATATGTATCAACTCTTTATGGCGTTTAAGCCTAGGGGGTATGACCAGCACAAACTTGACAAATCCGGCACCAACAAGATAATTTATCTCACGGATTCATCCCCTTAGGAGAAGAAGTGAATACTTTACAGATAGAAATATCCGTTTCAGCAAGTACCTGAGGAACGTATATGCCACGGAGTGTAGTTACCATCCTACGATCTTCCTGTCAATTAATCTCCTATTCAGAATGCCTTAGCTATCAAACATGCATTGTCAAGGCCTACTCATGTAGAGTAACTCGCCTCATAATTTAGTACCAGGACTAATTAAACGGTACATTATATTATATTTACAGTACATTGTTACATTATATTATACTATTATACATAGTAGCTCAACAGTGGAAATGTCGACTAATTTGTCAAAATTAATCAATGTGTTCAATTTGTTTCGAGATATTGACAAAAAAAAAACAAGATCTAGTTAAATGCTGAAAACCCTTTTCTACCGACTAACAAGAGCCTTATGCTCACTAAAAGCGTATTTTTTTTCACTCGAAAAAAAAACACGTTTATATATTTTTTTAGAAACGCAGAATAATTAGAGTTAAAAATGTGGAAAAAATATAGTTTCATCAAAATTTCTAATTTCAACTTACAATTTTTTGTAACAAATAGAAATGATGTATCTGTTTTAAAATTTATATTAGTTTGATATACGTGCTGTTTTGGTTTTTAATAAATCTATAAAATAATTAACTACAATAAAGAATCAGGGTCCATCGTAGGAAGAATGGACATGAAAAAACATAAATATCAGGCAGTTGAATTTCACTCCAAACTATTTGTTGAAATAGAACCTTCTCCTGAGAATCACCCTTACACTTCCCTCACCTACACACATATTTTTTGTTTATAAAAAAACAAACTAATTTTTATAACAGACTGCCATCCCTATTATGAAAGTAATTCTTCCAATATCAATCAATATTTTATATTTCTTTAAAACATTATAATTTCAGATTACATTTAGTTTAGAGCATGTTTTGAATTTCCGCTTCCCAACCTTGGAAGGAGTTAGTCTAGATTCACTGCATTTTGTTTTTCAGAGATTTCTAATTTCGAAAACAACAAAACTCAATAATTTTTTCATATACTCAATTAAAAACGATTTACTGTTGCAATATTTACCCAATAATATCCATGGAAAATAAGACCATTGCCTCACGCATGTCGATGTCATTTTCCTTATTTTTATCCAAGTATTCTAATAAACCATCTCCAGCTTCAGTCATAACACCATACATATTTTTTAGTTTACCAGACGTAAATAAAGGAGCCATCTTTGTCCTGTGAGATAAATCTGAATTAAAAAATTCATATTGTAAGTCGACTGAATGCACTACAGATATTGTAAAATTTTACTATTCGATCAACGATTTCTGCTCAAATTAAAGTATTAAATGAATGGAATATGGTGGGTGCAGTAAAAAAAAAAAACTCAAATAGTGATAATTATACTATTTTATTGAGCCAACGTTTCGCCCCACGTTGCAGGGCTAAATAAAGTATTAAATCTGTTAAGAACTCAGACTTACATTCGGTAACAGTTTTTATTTTGTTACTGATTGTTTATTTATTAAAAACTGCCGATATGAACTCTACACATATTAATCCATGCCTAAAAAA
>NW_027106957.1:75304-82953 GCF_000696795.3 Halyomorpha halys
CATTTATTTCCAGTCATCACAAATAGTTGGTTATCCAAAGGACTCTTCTTTTCATCAACTTCAACTCCATGGTCAACAAAGTGTCCAAAATCTTTGATCAATATTTTTTGTACCAATTCGTTATCTCGAATAACAAGTCGTGGTGTTAGAAACTCGTAGTATCTTTAAAATTAATATTGAAAAAATCAAATTCAATCATTCATTGATATATTAAAAATATTCCATACGTATTTGATTTTCTTGTTTAAAATTAACTCTAACTGCGATTCAAGAAAACCTATTTAACCTATAGTTAAAAATTATTAGCGCAGGTTTCCTCAACACTATGCCCGCCTGACGTCACATTAACCCGCATTTTATGGCTAGTCACACACTACACCATGGTGTAAACTGTATGATAGTTACCATCACGGCAGTACTGTCCGATGTAACAAATGATATTACACGTTTCGGCTGTGAAGCTTACACCTTTAAACCAGTTCACTCTGTGACATATACGAGTACTATCGCACTAGAAAGAGGGTGATAGTCCATGTTACAGTGTGAATCTATTGTTATGTAAACATTTACTGTCGCCACAATACTATCAATTAGGTAAAGCGTGATAGCTGACAGTACCAATTGTGGCTGTGAAACTACTATCATGACAGTAGTATCAGCACTATCAGGTGTAGCGTGATAAGCGTATTATATCTGTCACGGTAGTGAAGCTCATGACAGTTCATCGTTTACTTTAATCAATGAAAAAAAATACAATGATCGATAAGTTATTAATATTTTCGCAGATATAAAAATGTAGAGAACTTAATGGATTAGCGGATATAAAATTAAGTAGCTACGTTTTTATTTACCCAATGACTGGTTCATCTGGAAATGCATTGTAAATATCTTCCATAATTTCACCAACATTTTTCTTGTTTAAAAGCATTGGTAAGCTATTTCCGAAGACAGGTAGAGCTGGCAGACACTTTATTCCTTTTTTCTCCCAATATTTACTCTTATTGTAAACCCAATTAATCGTATAGGCCAAGGCTGTCAAGGCTAAAATGAGGAATGCTATTCCAATCATCCTACAAAGAAAATTAAAAATTTAACTCAAAATATACAAATATTCATTTCTTTTGAAGTAATAATACTATTAACTTTTGATTGAAAATTATAAATTACTACTACCTGTACTGCAGGCATGGCATTATACCTATTCACTGTGAATGATATTTTTATTTCCTCCTCCCAGTGGCATTAGTAAATACTTGTAATTTTATGGATACCATCATATATAAGTGGGGAAGAGGTACTCATTTCAGTAAAAACGTGTGAAGTGATTGCAGGGAACAAAAGTTGCACTATCAAATTAATATCAGAATAAATAATACATATTTTTGAAGCTGTTAACCCTTAATAAGATTTGAAGTTAATAACCTTTTTCTTCTTTTTTAAATAAACCTATTGCTAATGTAGATTTAATTATAAATAATATATAAAAAAAATATTATAAAATATTGTAAATTATTGACTATAATCTCTTGATCCATCTCTCTTAATATTTTTTTTCCTAGCCTCCCTCCTTTTTAATATTAAAAATATATATATATACAAACTAGAACATATGTAACTCTAGTAATAATGTCCTTTCGTTGCCATAGTGGCATTTTAAGGCGTTGACAGCATGTTACACATTAGCTGCGGTATAATGGAGGGATGATACAGAACGGGGAAGGGCCGCTCTGCTGGTGAAGAAGACTTCAAACTGCAGTTATTATTATTATTATATGGACAACAGACCATGGAGACCTAAGTCCTCACGCGATGTATTTCCTAATACATCGCGCGTTTCTTGACGTGTTTTTTCGTAGGGTGGGTTCGTCACTCCCACGCCTGTTGTTTTGTGAGTCCCACCAATGTCCAATGCCTCACAAATGCCTGGGGGGAGGATGTAAGTGAATTTTTCATTATTTTATGCTTGAAAAAAGCCCGGTTGGGACTGGGTTCGTTCTGACAACTTGTAGGTTGGTAGACTGGCGCGTTACCACCCTGCTACCCCTGCCCCTTTTTACGACTTTTGTGTTCTGACCTCCTTTATTGAAAATATATAAATATAACAATATTAATATATACCTGAGTATATAAACATGAAACTAGCGCCCTTCCTTTGCCACTTGGCATTATAAGGGGCTGGGCAGGGTCCGCTGAAGGCGGGGGTTACAATATTGGCCCAGGAGCCGCTGACCGGGGAATACAAAGAAAAATTACGACGTTTTATTCGACTTGACATTATAATTTTAGTATATTATACCTACTTAGTATGAAGTTATAAATTATTCTTCTTATTATTATAAGTTAGTCGAATTATAAAAATGCCTTAGGTCAATCACCATATCTCTTACACCAATACAGTTACCAACATGCAACCACTATAGTACACGATGGGAGAGTAGAGCCTACTACCATAAACAGAAACCGGAGTTCTACAATTGGTATTTTTAACTGAAAAATTAAATAAACGGACCCACACCTCCGCTTTAATTGATATGGAGTATTATCAGACAATAACATCTTTATTTCAACTGATAGCTAATATGTTATGTATGCTTGTGCCACAGGTTTATTCTGTATTCAATAGCACCCGTGATGATGAACCTCTTTCACTCTTTTCTAAGTAACATGAAATTAATATTAACCTTTTCAAATGTTTATTTTTTTTTTTCTGCCAAGACTCACATTGAAGTCCTATACTGCCTAACCATGCTTGGGGGTCAAAGTTTTTCAATCTGTAGGACCACCACTCAATGAAAAAAGTCAACACCCCAGGCCGGATTCGAACCGGAACCGCCAATAAACATCAAATTGGTAAAACTGTCTTTTAACCACTGAGATACGGGCGGCCCAGCCTTTTCAAATTGACTCTTAGCTTTAAGTTTATTGAGAAATCATAAAATATAATAAATAATATAAATTAAATCTTGATTTCATTTTTCAATGAAGAATATAAAAATAAAAACTAGTTTTTGAAAAAAAAAAAACGTTTCCTCATTCCAGCGTACGACTTGATCCACTAGAAGTTAAGAAACTAAAATGGCTGTGACTACTTGAAATGGTCTACGGTTTTTTTTTGTTTTGTTTTTTAATTTCCTTTATTTTCTATTAATATTTATATCATTTAAAAGTTTGAACATGCCCTATATTTCTAACTAATTGACAGTTCGGCCTATGCATTTTTCAAGACACTGTTACAGTTGCTGGAGTCCATAGTATACTAGATTCTCGACATGTCCTGCAGAAAGCGTTGAATTCCATCTTTCATGTAGGATTTAAATCTCCTCCGGTTCTATTGTTTTAGAAGAAGGTAATTAAAATAAAAAAACCGTCTTCCGGTAATGTTTAGGTAACTGTGTTTCCACATGTCTTCCTACACTGATAGAACATTTGGTCGAAAGGTGATTCAGCGCTTCAACGCTTTCTTAATGCTTGATAACATAAATCAACGCACCAGCGTTTCATAATTAAGAACAAACTAATACTGTCAGTCCATACGTTTTTATTTGGTATAAGGTCTGTAACCACTAGCCTAGAGGATCAATAAAAAATTACGTCCATGAGAATGGACCCGATATAAGTTTAATCTTACCTATCAGCTGTGTGTTAACTTCTAGACTGAACAGCTACTACTTTCCTTGTTCAAATCAGTGCAAACCTGTTGCCCACTGCGGAAGATGTGACATTTCTGACCTTGGCGTGGGCTTAAACACCAAAAACGCCAAATTATTCTTGCTCTCATGTCGAAATTCGTAGCCTTGAGAAAAGCATTTTCTCAAGCATTTTAACATCTTGAGCTGTATTTCGAAAAAAAAAAAAAAAGTATTCCTTATCCACCATAAACCATAAGTAAAAAACGTGGCAAAGAATAAGACCTTAATTAAATGGGGAGACTTTTTAATTTATTGATGAATGAATAGACTTGTTAAAACTTTTCATCGAAATAGGAGTGTTTCAATTTTTTAAAAATTCTGAAAATTATTGGAAAATCTATTTTTTATTTGAAAAACTATAAATATTATAAACATTTCAACTATGTTACTAAGTAAGTTGAATAAACATAGCAAAAAAAAAATACTACAAATTTTAGAGAGAAACATATGTTTTAGCAGTTTTTAAAAAGTACTAATCAAATCATCGAAGGTACATAGGAGCTGTTATTTAATTACAAGAATTGTTTAAAAAACAACAGAATTTAACTAAATCATGCGGATGCTTGCAGCTAAATGTATCATGCATTTTTTCAAGAGGGTTTATTAGCAAATTAAAATTGATTTTAAAAAGGCCCTCTCGATTACTTAACACAGTCAGAATAGTATATTATATTATTGTGGTCAAAATGAACTTATGAAGTAACATGGTTTATGTTGATTAGGAACCAAATCCAATAATCATCACATTATAGGAAACGCATAAAACGCAGGAATATTTTCCAAATTTTCTAATACAAAAAAAAAATTAAAATATCTGTTTAAACAATAATATTTCATTTAGCATAAATGTTTTTATAAAACCTTCACGGATTGCATTGAACTACACTGACGAGGTTTTAAGAAATATGTGTTAAAGTGAAATATAAAAATTCAATTTTTATTGTATACACGTTGCTCTGTGGTAAACTGTGAATATATCGATTGTACCGTTTTGCAACGGTTGGTTAACAGTCGGTAGGTTCCCATCAAACTTTGTGTGTGTGTGTGTGTGTGTTGTACACTACAGTAAGAACGTTATATGTTATCTAACCGTAACTAATAAAACAGTAAAAACATTTTATTTGTGTCCATCACCCCCGCGCTTGAACAGGTTATGGGCCCTGGCAGTTTGCGAAATTAAAATTTGTAGCGAGACAGTAAAAACAGTTCCGTAGTGTTTGTTAGCGTTCAAATACTTCGTGAAGTAAAAACAGTTAAAGTTCGTTAGCCCATTCCAGTTGCGTTTAGAACATGTGTAAAAAGAAATAGAAAAACTACTTCTGACAAGAGGAAATTTTTTTTTTTTGCTATAAAGAAGGACATCTGAGTAAACACTGCCCAACCAAGAAAAAACCCTTTGGTATGTTTAAAAAACTAACCACCTAGAAAAGGACTGTTTCTTCCATAAAAACAAAATATCAGCAGTTTCTTACCTTACTGAAAAATGTAGTAAATTATCAACTGAATGGGTCTTAGATTCAGGTTCCACAAGTCATATGACCAACAACATAAGTGTATTGTCGCAGGCACAACCTATTTATCCTGAGGTAGATCTGGCTAAAACTGTGCATCCATGACAGCCAAAATGGTAAGTTATGTAAAAAGTAACAAGTGACAACTAAAAGATGTGATGTACAAACCAGATCTCAGCAGAAAATTGTTGTCTGTGGATAAAATAACAGAACGGTGGATACGAGACTTTTCTAAAGACAAAGTGAAAATTAGAAAAAATGATAATGTAATAGTTGGAAAAAGATATGAGGGATTTTATGTAGTCAACTTAAAGGTTGATGAAAATGTGAAAGCTTATGCTACTAGTGTATCAGAAACCAAAAAAGAAATAAATGTAAGAAATGAAAAGGCTATAGAAGAGGATAATGAAAATTTACCTAAACATGAAAGAGAACTAGAAGAACATGCTAATACAGGAGACCGAAACAATTTGAAATTTGAATCAGAAGAAAATCTACAGATAAAGAGGTATCCTAGCAAACTTGAAGCATCATCAAGATGCACAGATGAGTCTAGAGAAAAGGAAAATATTGAAATTGTGGAAGGAATGGCTAAGAAAACTCAAGACATCAAGAAGAAGCAGAAAGAGAAACCTGGTGAGATAGGAGAAAAGTTGCACAAATTAAAAACTTTAAATGGTGACCCAGAAATTTATGTCAAAGATGAAGAAGTATTAGAAGAAAAATACTGCTACTAAGAAGAAGAAGAAATCCAGAAAGGAAAGGGGATTTAGTGATCCAACGAATACTGTTAAATCTGGTGAATATTTTAATTCTGACAGTGAAAGGTAAAGATGTAGTCGAAAGACGAAAAATTCAAATCATCTACTAAAGGAAAGAAGACTAGTTAAAGATGTTTAAACCTAGGACTTAGTGAACTGAATTTGAAACATAAAATAAAAAAGTTGTAACTTTTTTCTGTGCACAAAACTAATATTGTAATTCAAAAATTATTTTGTTAATGTATGTAAAATGAAAATTCTGCTAATCCTGTTTTTGTAAGAAAAATTATGTAAAAATTCCTTTTTTATTGTATACACGTTGCTCTGGCAAACTGTGAATATATCAATTGTACATGACAGAATGATTAGAAAATAACCAACAATATAGATACACACAGTGTTAAAAAAAAAAATGTATAGTCTAAGTATTATAGTAGAATGAAGGTTAATAGAGAATGAGTAATATTAAAATTAGGAAAGAGCACTGAAAAAAAAATAATAGATGTATGAAAATCTAGTTAGTAAATATATGTAAAAAATGAAAATTACTTATAGTTAATGTTATGAAAAAAATGGAAAAGAAAACGTATATGTAATAAATTAAATATGTAAATAAAATATGAAGGATTAAAGAAATAAAATATAAAGGGTGTATACAAGAGCAAAAAGGAAATACCAATATGTATGAGAAAATCTAGTTATTAAAGATATCTAAAAAAAAAAATTTATTTAAAATTAAAGTTAGAAAAAAGTGAGAAAGGAAAAAGAATAAGAAAAGAGTAGAGAAAGGAGAAGGGATGTAAAAAGAAATATGAAAAAAATAAATAAAGCATGAAGAAAATTCTGACAAGTGCAGGTCTCAAGCGCTAGCCGATTTCAGAATAAAAAATACGTTGAAATAGAAGAATGGTGAAAGTCAAGAATAAGTATACAAGTTACATCACTTAGGTAGATAATAGATATATATATAAAAAGCGAAAACAAATAACTTGATAACCTCTTAAACAATAACTTCCCTCCCAAAATCATTGAAAAACTTATTTATAATAAACGTAAAAACGTACTCCCTTTACACCAAATTCTCCACAATCTGTTTCCATCTCCTTATACAGATTATTACCTTACATTCCCTTTCTTTCTATAATATCAAAATGGATATCCATAAACACTTACATCGCCGAAACTAAAAATTTACTTAAAGACCGCATAACACAACACAAATATTCTGTCTTTTCCCGTAACTTTACTGCTTTCAAACTGTCCGAACATTCCTGATCATTTAACCACTCCTCTGACTTTGAAAATACTTTCATTCTAGCCACGGCCCCTAACCATGACAAACGACTCCTATTGGAAGCCATTTTTATATAATTAGAGTCTTCCCCAGTTAATCACAAAACTGCCAAACAAAACCTATCTCTTTTTCCCAAATAGTCAATTTATTAAAACATCCATAATTTTATTTTTTTATTCATTTCTTTTATTTATTTATAACTCCTTACTACATTTCTGACCTTCCGTCTTTTTCTACATTCATTTGGTCTTTTTATACAGTTACCTTTCATGCACAAGTCTTTTCCATTTTCTCACCTCCATCAACACTTATTTAACCCACTATATATTTCTACAATTTTTTAACCTTTTGGTACTCATAATTTTACATTTCATGCTTTTTTACTTAATTATGC
>NW_027106957.1:85781-87115 GCF_000696795.3 Halyomorpha halys
ATACACAAAATATCCGCCAAGAAGACAGCATAGAGCATCCTTGGCCAAAGAATTTTCCGTATGCACAATTAGCAGAGATAAAAAGTATTTGGTTGAGGAAGGATCTGAAGAAACAAAAGAATGGATATCGATAAAATTCATCAAGGAAAAATTAAAATGAAGACACTTAGCAAAAGTGGTATAAACAACTCAAACTTTCAGGATGTTTTAGTTGTTTCAGAGTTATGTGGTGATCTTATTTCAGTGACCAAGAAAACTGAAAAGGAAAATGAACTAATTTTTCCCAGGAAGGAGGCTTGGAGGAGATTTAAGTAGACAGAGTTCCTGCACTAATAGAACGAGAGACGCCAAATCAAATACAAACATCAAATGATGATGAAAGTGGTGAAATATTGGTGAACATCGAAGGGAAAGCTAAGAAGCGCCAAGACAAAAAGAAGAAGCAGAAAGAGAAACCTGCTGAAAGGTTACAAGAACTAAAGGGAGTAACTGGTGACCCAAGACTTCATTCCAAAGTTGAAGAAAAACTACACTAAAAGATGGAAAAACACTTTATTGAAGATTCCTTTACCGCAGAAGATATAGAACATCCTAGATTAAATGCAGATGACAGTAATTGGGATCCGGATGAAAAGAATATGGGTAGTGGAGCAGAAAATTAGGATGTATATACATACTAAGAAGAAGAAGACACCAAGAAAAAATAAAAGGAAATAATAATACAAATTTTAGGAAGAAAATTGTTGTAGAAAACTAGTATTATTATTTGATTTTTAAATAAAACAGTAAATGGCGATACTGTTCTGGCATGTGATAGCTTTGCTTCCCTTTGTTTTGGGAAGTTGGCTGTGGTGTCTATTAGTGAAAACATACTTGTCTTTCTTTATAAAACCCTCCCTAAATTCCACAACATAATGTACTAGCAAAGTCAACCTAACGATAAAACAAAACTATGGAGAGCCTTCAACATGCACATCTAATCAGTTCCAAATGTTCTTGAGGAAGTTACTTAAGTTTCTTGACCTTCAAACTTGTCTCATTCCTTGCTTATCCAGAAAGAAAATCTATTTTCTTTTAAGATAGAAATATCACTGTAGCTTAGAAGAAAGCCACTTCAGGTTTTAAGAAGAAACACTAAGAGAGGCTGATCACTGTACCACAAGAACAATAAATTACATTTTGATATTAAACTAAGTTAACTATTTTAGTTATATGATGATTGAAATATGTAACTGTATGATATCTGCTCACCTATACACATCCTAGGCCCTTCTCCAAAGGGAAGAAATGTTCCTGGTTTTGGCTGTTCTGCAAATCTTTCAGGCTTGAAGCTT
>NW_027106957.1:89945-104777 GCF_000696795.3 Halyomorpha halys
TAGTTTAAATAATTTGGACTAATTGGATTTAAAATACTAGTAGAGCTTGAACTAATTTCAACAGAACAAAATTAGTCCAAGCTCTGTTTGTATTTTAAATCCCCCGTAAATTAATAAGAATAATTAATATGACACTAAGAAATAGTTTACCATTACTATTTCTTTTTGTAATGATAATCAGAGCTCAGAATTTGCTATCTTGACAGATATAAGGTAAGGGGATGCCATGTGTCCTCTTCAATCTGGCCTTACGATGCATAATTGAAAAGTCACTCGTAAATAGCTCAGGAATTATCTTGTATTTGTGTAATTTTTATGTGGTTATGGGGGTGATATCTGCTTGATTTAGAGAAATATTTCATTACCAAAATAGTCTTGTAGAGCACTGAATAATCCATCGATACCTAATGTACCAGTATCGATGGATATTCTTTTTAACAAGAAAAAAGCTAAGTTAGGACTGAATGATTAGAACAAGCTAATAAATGAATTTTATAGGCGAATCATGTCAGCCACTTTATTTAAAACTGCCAAATTATTTAAACTAATTAATAATTTAACCATTTTTATATATTAAATAATTTTTAAATATCAAATAATTAGAGAATTTTTAAAGACTAAATTATTTGTAAGCATGATTTTGTCAGGATATACCAATAATAAACGTTAAATATACTAATCCTAACTTAAAGTATGAACTCTCACTGCTGTATTGACAAACAATCTCAAAATATTCAAGCAAAAGATTTTGAGAAGAATTTATGGGCCAATTTTTTATTATATGGGTAACATATGGAGACTTTGAGGAACTACATTTTTTATACAAGGATATCCATGTGGTCCAATTCAACACCCAAAATAGAATGGCTTGTCCATGTAATAAAAATGCCTGATTGCAGAATGTCCAGCAAGCTCATGTAATGGCTCTTATTTGGACGAGAGAGAAAGATGTTGGATTGATCAGATGAGGAGGATCTAAGAGTATTAAGCTTCAATGGATGAAATATAAAAGAATGGAGCAACATTGTGAAGGAAGCCAAGGCACACCCCCTGATTTCATGCTGTGTAGTTTACATTCTACAATAAAAATAGTTAATATTATTGTAAAAATATTAATGCAATAAAATAAAAAATGTTGCTATAAGTTATATTCAATTTCGAAAACTCATTGGCATGAATATAGAACCAGATATAATAAATTTTGTTCATTTCTATTTATTTACCTTTGACAGTTTGCTCTAAATGCTTCATATTTCTCAATGCGTCGTATGTGAGACCTCCGTTTAGTTTAACTTGTTCCATTACTTCTTTTCTCAAATCATCCTGAATTTCAGGTTTTTGGCAAATTTCCAGCATTGCATACACCAGCAAAAGAGCAGTTGCTTCAAATCCAGCAATTAAAAATGATTGGGCCTGAGCCATTAATATGTCATCTGTTATTTCTAAAAAAAAGAAGTAAAATAATTCAAATGACCAGTTGGTGTTTTCGTCAGTTATGACCAAGGCCCGGATCTTTATTTAATTTTATATTATATATTTGCATGATTTTTTTAAACCACTAATCAAAAATCGTTCTAATATTTGCATACTTGACAATTGTTGGAGAGAGGAGCTTTTCATTATTAAAAAAAATTGACTACCCCTTCTCCACAAAAAATAAGATTAAAAAAAAACAATCACTGGTTTGATTTTTTAATAATATATAGAGAAGCTGTGTATTGAAAACCCTCCAAAAAACCAAAAGAAAATAAGCTTCCTGATTGCTAACAGAATGTATTAATATATTAAATATAAACAATTACTTCTATTATTATAAAAAATTAAGAAAATATATATCTACAAAACTAAAAGATCTTATCCCCAGTCAGAAGAAAATAGCAATAAACAAAGAAAAAAATCTTAAAAGATAAACCAATCTTATTGTTAATCTTCATTAAGATATAGATGGAGAAGAAAAAACTAAAATAAATAAATCGCGAATTTTATATAATAAATGGAAACAAAAAACCTGACTCAAAATTTACAAATACCAATTAATTGCATGTAATTAATGTAAAGAAACAAACCAAATATTTCTGCACTGCTATCATTCAACTCATTTTTCAAGTAGTCATCAGTAGAATCTAATGTTTTTAGTTCAATATTTCCTTTTTCCTTAAGTTGCATCATCATTTGAATAAAATCATTTCTTTGAATGTCATTTTTTTTCCTATAGTCAATAGCATTTCTAATAATATTGCAAAAATAATTTGTAACAGATCTTGGCTGGAATGAAAAACCAAAAAATTTAGCAACTTGAGGAAAAGCAAAGAAAAACCAAATCCTAACTAGATTTCTCCAATTAGGGTCATTAATTTGTTTTCCTTTCGCTCTAAATTCTGATTCTGGATTTTTGAGTACTCCTGGATTTATCCCAAAAGCTGCTGACCTGAAACAAAAAATGAGAGAGTTTTGTATTTATATTTATTATATCTATGAGAGAATAATATATTTCTCTCATCTACACACCGATTTTGAGTTTATTAAAAAACAGTAATTTTTAGAACCACTATGTTTTCTCTATTATGAAAATTTTAATATAATTTGTCCAACTTTAATCAATAATTTTCTAAAACTTTAGAATTTAAGTTTAAATCCAACTAAGAGAAATTTTATAAGATAACTATTTTGGTTTCCTCTTATTACCTATGGAAGGAGATGGTATGCATTTTCAGTGGGCCTAATTTTGTTTAACAATTATTTCTAAATTCTTTCCAAAAATGTAACAAAACTCAATGAATTTTTCATATACTGAATTAATGAAATGTTTTCCTACTTTGATACTTACCCAATAATATCCATAGAAAATAACCCCATTGCTTCACGAACATCAATGTCATTTGCCTTATTTTTATCTAAGTACTCTAATAAACCATCCCCAACTTCATTCATAACATCGTACATAGTCTTTAGTTTACCAGATGTGAATAAAGGAGCCATCTTTGTCCTGTGTGAGAAAAATAAATTTAAATTGTAAATTAATTAGTTTAGATTTAACCAATTCCTGAATAAACCATGATTACTGTTATAAAACATTATTTTTTTATCAATGTTTTACACTCAAACCAGAAATATTTCTCCTGTTTAACACTGCTCTCAGATCTAAAATATTGAAGTTAAATATAACTAAATTCCTAACTGATTCTTAAAATTCTTTAAAACTTTAATTTATACTTACTATTTCTACTTTTTATGAGTCTTCAACTTTTGCACTTCTACAAATTGAGGGGGTTCTTGGTAATCAGGAGGAAAGTAGGAACGGGGTTTCGAACCCCTAATCTAATCTTTATATTACAATTCCCACAATTTATCCAAACAACTACACTGACTGCCTCAAATTCTGATAGGTATAAATGTCATTGTTTTATTGCTTAAATACAGGAAGAAAAGAGGTTTTATTAAAACTATTTAATCCGATGCTCTTAGTAATACCATACTATTATTAATATTAGTAATAGCACACAGATTATCTTGATTCCAGTAAGGAAGTCAAATCATACAATAAGTGGGAAAAAGGTGATATTATTTATTCGTTGTTCTGGTTTCCAATCAATTAACAATTACTTTTTTCTCAGAATTTTTATTAATTGCTTATTGAATTAAATATATATTAGAAGTAAACAGCAAAATTTTAGGCCATCTCAATCTCTTTATAGGTTCAATTATCCATTTATTGAAAGAATTGATATAATTGAAAATATAAATATCTAATCTCAAAGAACAATATAAATTTGACTTACTTTGTGTTGTTTATTTTTTCACTGATCATTCATTCAGTAAAAAAGAGTTCAAATGAGCAGTATGACAAATAATTAATTTTAAAATGTAATAATTAATATTTTCTATCTCTCTCTATTTATTTAATTAATATTACTTTTTTCTATAGTTATAATTGAAAAACTTAAAAATTACCTGAATGCTCTCCACTTGTTTCCAGTCATCACAAAAAGTTGGTTGTCTAAAGGATTCTTTTTTTCATCTACTTCAAATCCATGATCAACAAAATGTCCAAAATCTTTGATCAATACTTTTTGAACCACATCGTTATCTCGAATAAGAAGTCGTGGTGTCAGAAATTCATAATATCTTTAATTTTAACATTTAAAACATTAAATTCATTTATGAATTTTAAAATAAAAATAGTTGCATAATGATTTTATACCATGTAACATAAATTTAAAAAGTAAATATTCTTATTACGGTTCAAGAAAACTAGCCATGAAACAATCCATTTAATTAATACAAAATAAGCATGAACTGTTTTACTTACCCAATGGCTGGTTCATCTGGATATGCATTGTAGATATCTTCCATAATCTCACCAACATTTCTCTTATTTAAAACCATAGGTAAGCAATTTCCAAAAACAGGAAGTGCCGGCAGACACTTTACTCCTTGCTTTTCCCAATATTTACTCCTATCGTAAATCCATTTAATTATATAGGCCAATATTGATATGCCTAAAACCAGGAACGCTATTCCAATCATCCTATAAAAAAATAGAAAATTTAATTCACTGGTTATATGTAGGAGTTAGTGAGATTAAAGTTACATCCATTTATACATATCCTTAACTGCTAATGATGTAGCTCCTAAGAACACATCCAAAACGAGAAATTGATCTATTTTAAATTTTTTTAAAAATTAATTGAATTTTTTTAAATAGATTGAAAATCTATGAATTTTCATAAAAATATTTTGTTTATATAGATTTATTTTAATTTATTTTAAAACCATAGGTAAGCAATTTCCAAAAACAGGAAGTGCCGGTAGACACTTTACTCCTTGCTTTTCCCAATATTTACTCTTATCGTAAATCCATTTAATTATATAGGGCAATATTAAAAGAGGAAAAGCAAGATTGATATGCCTAAAACTAGGAATGCTATTCCAATCATCCTATAAAAAAAAATAGAAAATTTAATTCACTGATTATATGTAGAAGTTAGTGAGGTATAAAGTTACATCCATTTATACATATCCTTAACTGCTAAATACAGCTAATGATGTAGCTCCTAAAAACACATCCAAAACGAGAAATTGATCTATTTTAAATTAATTAAAATTTTTTAATTGGATTAAAAATCTATGAATTTTCATAAAAATATTTTTTTTATATAGATGCTAATAGGAGAATCAAGAGTACAAAAGAAATTCTAGGGTGGAAGTTTTTTAGGAGGGTATGAGACAAATGTGGTTATTTTTGTTACAAGTACATAATTTGTTTTTCTGAATATAATATAAATATAAGCAAGACTAAATAACCTTACTAAATAAAGTTATACTTTATTATATATGAACATATTTATAAATCCCTATTATTAATTATAAGTTTTTTCAATGTTTTGCTAATAACTATAAAACTAAGGATTGTTTGGAGATAAGTTTAAGGCAGACAAAATTTCCTACATAATGTTTACGCTGTTACATTTTATTTTCGGATAATTGGTGACGCAACTAGAGAGCGCAATAAAACAGTCCAGACATGGAAGATTAAAATAGAGCGTTTTCAAGAGAAAATATTAGAATTTTTGATTTTACATGTTTTAGGGTGCTGGATCGGAATTGTAGGTTTTCCACTTTGCAAGCTGGCGGATTTCACTACGAAAATAGGAAAAACAAAACAAATTTTTGTAAATGTTTTTATTTCTTCAGTTATTAACTCGACAATTAGTTGTTTTTCGAACATAAAAAAATTAAAGCTTACAAAACTTCCCAGAAAATGCGTAAAATATATTTTATTTTTGTACAGTCATCGATACCGCTTTAAGTGCATGTACCTCGCGCACGCCCCTTATCCCCAGATACTATAGTTTCAACAGAACGAGCATCTCAATACAAAGGTAAGTACTTCACAAAGACCTTCAAGTACTCACGGTAGAAGAAAGTAGTTCTCTGTTTAGATTATGTTTCTCCTTTACATAATGCATTTACTAATTCATGTCTATTTTGTGTTTTAGAGGCATTAGAAAATTTTTTTTTAAGTACTTGAGGCCTCTTTTCAGTTCTCTTTTAATTAGTAAAATTTATAAGACTTTGATAAAGCCACTGTCCTGCGAGATAGAAAATTTAAAATACGCATCCTAAATAACATGTGGAACTGAATATTATAAATTATTATGATCGTTAAACATAGCAATTTTTTACAATAATAACAACCTTTAGTTGATTTTATTCATGTTTTGGGTATTTATTATTCATATTAGTCTGAACTTTTCTGCATATTTGAATTTTTTTTTGTATATTACATGACATATTTCAACCTTTTTTGCTGCATATAAATCCGGTTTTTAGTCGCAATAAGTATTTGATGTATATCTATAGAGACCATATATGTCTCCCTATGGTCTATTTTTCTATATTTATTCTATAAACAGCTATTTTCCAACCAAAACTTCACTTTTTTCATTGAACCATTTATATATTGACTTAATTTCACCATGAACGACACTAAAATATATATCTATTTTAATTAAGGCTCGTTTTCATTTAGACTTCACCCTACTTTAACTGTACGTACTTATATTGACAGTAAACCATAAGAGTTAATAGTCCAATAACAAATAGAAAAGAGACCAACCCTTTAACGAAAACTAGGGTATTTATGCTATTCTTCAATTTCGATGTCATTCAGGTCCACAATTGGCTAGACCGTGGAATCAAGGTAGAAATGCACTTGTGTGGCAACAAGTTCGTCAGCACACCGAATCACAATCAGTGTGGAGTGTGTGCTTTGAATATGAGATAAATTCTTGGATACTTAGTGTGTCAATTTATATTTCATTTTGGTCTTTACTATAATCTAAACTATAAATTTTAAGTAAAAAAATTTAAAATTATTTGTATTAATACAAAAAACTGAAGAATGGCCCAGCCAAAATCAACAATTATCTGATAAGATAGAGTAGTTAAAATTAAATTGAACAAAAAAATACGATGAAGGTCATTTCATCAAAAGTTGTTAGTCACACCGCGTACAAAACTACGCCATTTCTTCATGTTTATTCCAGTGTTGTATTGATTACAAGTGTTTGATATATAATTCAAGGTTTTTGTTTTATATATTTAAATTTAGAGTTAGTTCTTACAATTATTACAGATTTGAGTATTTAAATTACGTTTCCTTGCTTTTCGAACAACTATTTTCATAAATACTCGTAAATCATACCTTTAAAAATATAAAAATACCTTTAATTTTGAACCTTGGCGATAAGTTTTTTGCCTATTGATTTTTTTTTTTTTTACTAGTTTTACTAGTTTCATTAAATTTTATGTATATCAATGTTTATTTTAAATTCTACTTAGAACTATTGTCAGGAACTTATTTTTAAAAGATATCTGGATATTCTAAATTTTTTTTACGTCAAATATAGTGGTTTGATTTGACTGAGGAATAAAAATGATATACTTAATAATAGTTCGTATAATATTTTATTAAAGTTATGTAAATATACAGTACATAAAAATAAATTTAAAAATACTAATACTAATTTTTAGTTCTCCCATACTTTTTCTGCACGCAGTTTATATTTACAAAAGAATATGTACTAATTTCCGACAACCGCATGTGCTAGAATATTTTGAATAATATATTTTATTAACATAATGAATATAACAGAATGATTTATCCTTTAAATTTTAGTGTAAAATTAAATGCAATTAATATGTAAATAAATACATTTATTTTAATTTATTCCTCTTATTTTTAATTTACGTTAAGAATATTTTTTTCCTCGTAAACCAATTTTATATTTATTTGTAAATTAGACATTGGATTATATCACTAGAAGTGAATAAAATTTTCACAGAGGAACTGATTATTATATTTAATTATTTTTATTTTGCTTTTTTCTTTTTACTTCTTTTAGATTTAATTGAGAATAAGGATTTATTTTATTTTGTTTATAGATTATATATTTATCTATATTGCAGGCTAGGTATAAATTAAATTATTATTATTTTTAATTTCTGTTTAGATCCTTTTCTTATAATTGATCGTGTATGTTATTCTGCAGGAACCCTGTCCTAGAATAAAATTAATTTTATATTCTATTCTATCCTTAACATAAAACTATTTTTAAAGATATATATCTCATTTATTCATCCTTGAGAGTTTAATTAACTTCAACACTGGTTTTGTTATAACCACAAAACGAATTAATTTACGAGTGGAGAACTTCATTAAAGTAAAAAAAAGGATTAAACTTTTATTATCGAAATAAAGCAATACATGCTTCTTATAAAAATTGAATATTACGATTATAAACTTGAAACTGCAAACATATTAAAAAATATTTCGAACTCTAAAGAGAAAGTAAACCATTGAAAAAGAAAATAATAATTACACACCCAAAACAAGAAATTATAAAAACTTCCTTAAAGGAAAAACGCATGATAAATTCATGGTTTATTTAAATACCTAGTCAATTTCTGTTTAATTGTTTCTTATAATTACTACCATGGCCAGACTATTCCCTTCTCTGTTATCTTCCCAAAGATATAAGAAATTTATAAACTCAGTTAAAAATATTACTTCTAAAAACCATTGGGGTATTGACGAAGAGATTTCAGGGATTCAAGAAATTCGTTTCCTTAAACTATAATCTTTATTTTCAGTAATTAATCCTCAGGTATAACTTTTTTTTTTGAGACCTCTGGTTACAATTTGTTTTTTAAAATTAATAAGTACGAACATGCCCTTGCAAGGACTTAATGTAGCATTAGATAAATCTTGTCTGTCTTGTAGCAACAGAAAACTCGCAGTATATGTAAACATATTTGCAAGTTTTCACCCTAATACATTAGATTCTTATAAGCAACATAATATTACCAAGATAGGCTATACAATTAACTTATAATCAATATATTAAGTAAATGTTTACTTAGTTAGTAATTCATTTGCTCCAATCGGCAACTTCACTTCAGTTTATAAGTTAAACAGCACTTAATTATCAGTTAAACTCACACCACTGGAGGTGCAAAAATGAAGCGGGGGGGGGATGCATATATGTATGTGTGTTTATATGTATAAGAAACCTCCTAAACCGAGTTCTAGTGGGTTTTAAAACGGATACAGTGCAATGCACCATTATTCTTCCAATGTCTTCCATTCTGCACTAAGATTAATTATTTTAAATTCACAGGAAAATATAAAAAAAAAATATTACAAGTTACACATATAGATTGTTTTGGTCCAATGGTGAATATAGTAAAAAAAATTCCAACATCCTAATATCAGATGTTTATTTACCAAAGAGTTATGAGTTCTAAACACTCAATGAAATATCTTCACTGTACTGATACCCAAAAATGGACAAGTATTTCGAGTAGTTAATTATATCAAGTATTAATAAACATGAATGTTGTTCATTTTTTAAAAATTAAAGAATTTTTTATAGTAAACAGATTAGAAATTTTGAAATTGGGATGTTATTATTTTTTAATAATTTTCTTCAACACGATAAGACAGTATAACAAAAATGTACATAAAAATACACATTTTTAACCCTAGTAACCTTAGTAAAAGTGTTTTCCCTTCAATATAAAAATGTCTAATTTAATAATCTCTACAATTTATTTCTATACTAAACATTGAACCGATTTCTTCTTCAAAGTAATTGGTGTAAGATAGCTTAATGGATATAACCTGAATATTTCTTTTGTAATATGTTTTTTTCTTTAACCGATACTTGATAGAAAATTGAATTATCAATCTAAACCAGGGAACGTTGTTTGAACCAGTTGGAGTTTCTTCCCTTTAATAATCGAAGGACTCTCTCTTAACTGTGAAATTCAGCAAAACTTGTTTTCAGCTAAAAAAAAAATCTTTATGACTTAATCTGAGTTGATAACAATGGATCACATTTTCAGGCTCACATGCGCCAAAACTGGAAATATATTTATTTGAACACAGAAGTATTTTTGTTTTTTGTTTTTTTAGGAATGCTGAATCCGAATTTAAGGTTTACCAGGTCACCAGCTAGTTTCAAAACAAATATTTATTTTTTTATTTATAACTAAATTGTGTTTTCAATATAAAATTAAATTAGTCAAAATTTAAAAAAAAAAAAATTCTTATATTAACTTAAATTTTTAATTTTCGGCCAATCCACAATGGCGCTAGAGCGCACTACAGTAGTAGTATGTAACTTATGTAGCATACAGTTAATTCATCAGGATCTCAAAATTAAAACAAAACATCTTGTAAATAAAATCTTCAATGCTATTGTAATGCAAAAACATTTCTCTCCTGAAGGAATTTAATAAAGATGAAACTTTTCAATTGTTATTGATTAAGATTTAAAGTCGTCTTACCTATCAGTTCCTTATCGACTCACAGGGATAACTGTTAGCAGTATTGATATCAGCTGGAACCTGTTATAGATCCGATTCCCCAGAAGATCTGAACAGTTCTGACCTTCAATAGGAAATGGGAGCGGACGACTCCGAGAGGGGGTATAGCTATTAGGGACTACTTCTGATGCAATATCTTATCATTTCAGCGGTTGGCTACTCATTCAAGTGGACGCCGATATTTGGAAGGGATAGAATATCTAGTTTATCAAATATCTTCATTGTCTAGTAAAATTTATAAAAATACGTTTCCTAACACTTACAAGACTGAGTCTAAACTTCCAATTAATTATAAGAGACACATTTACATGACCATTACTACACGGAGCACCTCTACTATATTTCCTATACCCAGCAGCCCAAAAATCACTACAACAATACCAGAACAACATACTACAGAAGATTTGCAGAGGAGCATCACTAGAGACACACATCCATAACGAACTACAATTAAAAACAGTACAACACATCAAGTTCTTTGACAGTCTCCCTGCTTCTCTCAATCCACTATTCCGTTCAATCACCCATCCCCCTTCCTGCGAAGTGGAAGGGCCCCAAAAACCTCACCCTACCTTAACTCCTTTCTTCTCTTGCACTCCCTCTCCCTCCCCTACTATTTTTCGACTTCTAACTATTATTATTTACTAATTATCTTTCGTCTTTAATTACTAATTCTTCTAATTTGTTCTTCTTGGCTCAAAATTACGCGGAGGCGCGTCACCTCCAAATACTTTAGTAAAAGTCTCACAGAATGGACTCATCCAACCTCAGCTAAGTATTTCACTATATACCTTCAAGTACCAACGGTAGAAAAAGGTAGTATCTAATTTGATTTATGTAACACATACATAATGCAATTTACTAATTCATATTTTGTTTTCTGTTTTAGAGGGATCCGAAAATAAAAGACAAAAACATGACCATCATAAGGCTTATTTGGTCTTAGGAGTTGAGCTTTGGGCTTCATTAAAACCATCGATTTCCTCTCGAATCCAATACTTACAATCCAAAATACTTAACGCTCTTCACTTTGCCACAAATAAATGTACCACAGGGACCAAATGTTGTCGATTTGGCCAGAATCAGACATCAATCCTTTCAAGATATACTCCCAAATAGTATGACTTTTACAGAGTAAAAGTCTATTACTTTCACGGTAAATACGAAGAAAATAGCTAATCTTGTAAGAGGTTGTTTATTGCCATAGTGACGGGAAGTTTCTATGGTTGGGTTAGAGCTGAGTCAGCTGGCGTGGGCGAAGCAAAGATTTTTTAAATGGATTTGCTATTCCTGAAATTATTATCTATATTTTTGTTCCTCCTTTATATATATTTGGAACCCATTTTTGTTAACTTTCTACTTTATTATTCTACAGTCGGTTTTTAAACTTATTTAAGTGGTGAATTCATTGTAAATCACTCGCCAGCTAGATTGACAGTTGATTTGTCGATGTTGAAAAGTGTTTTCTTTCCTGTTATAATTTTTTATTATAGACTGTTTACATCGGGATCTGCTCGTGCTATACTGCAGGTGTCCCGAGTGTAATTTTATGATTATAATTAAAATGTGTGGAAAAGGGGGGGTGGAAATTGTGAGACACTTTATGCTCATAAAAACATGCATGTACATTTTTCCTTTATTCAATTAGTTAGTTCCCTGGAGGGGCAATAATGATTAATATGAGTTAGTTCAGAATTATTATGTATAATAGTATCAGAACAGAGCAATGGGGTCTCATGACTTATATAATATTACGGCTTATCTGGTGAATGACGTTTTCGCCGCCGCAGTAACGTCTTCTAGCCGCTTTTTCGTCCAGGTTGTGCTGTGGGCTAATATGGTGAAAACCATGTGATCGCCTCATGTCTGAAAAGACGTCTTTATACCTCCGTGGCTGGCCAGCGTGTCCTGGACCGTGATGGTAGGGGTAGGCCAGGTCCTAGCTTGCATGATGCTTAGGCTGGGGCGGCATTGCAGTCGCAGCGTCTTCGAGGCCTTCCGGTGTCCGCGGAAAGGGGGGCATCAGAAAATGAGACCCTCAACCCCGACTTTATATAAATTCGAAAAGCAACGACAAAAATCGGATTACTTAAATCCGACATAGACCTTGACTATTTGGGAATTTGTTTCTCGATCTGATACTTAAATAGTACAGAAAGAAGTCAGTTTGTGCATTATTTCACCCGATGTACCAAACAAACAATCTTTAGTTAAATTGTCTTGATTGAATTTTGAAAATAGTAGTTTTATTTTTTATTTTAATCCTAAGAAGTTTTTGACATTGAAATTTTCGAAAAATTTAAGTAACAATTTGCTCGGTACGAAATACATATCGCCTTTTAACTGCAGTGTAAAAAATTAAGCTGTTTTGAGTTATTAACGGTACAGCTGCAAAAAAATAAATTCAGTTTATACCCCAAAGGAGCGTGGTAGTTGCAGTGCTACTAACTAGGACCGGGGTCCAAATCCGGCTGTTGCACATAAATATTTATTCTATTACTATAGACATGAACCAACCTTGTGGGTTAAGAATTCTTCCCTACTGAGGCACACACAGCTTCTAAAAAGTTGGGGGAAAGGGGAGAGGAATTTGGCGTTTGACCGTGATCGTTATAAATCACATCTTTTGTTGTTAAAAAAACAATACTTTCTTACCAAAGTACTGAACCATCTGGTCCTTCATGCAAAGTAATGGTACCGATATTTTTTTATTTTATTTTTTTATTTATTTATTGATATTTACAACTGTACATAAATACATCAAGTAAATTTGAGGAAATCATAATGGTATGGTACAAGCAAGTAGAAAAACTACCCATTGGTAGCACTCTAAAAAATTTTTACAATATAAGGTCTCGAGGCCATCTTCTTTTCAAACGCCTCGGAGGATTGTCCGGAATAAAAGAGGAAGCAAGATAAGAAACTAATGGGTTTGAGTGGTTAGGGAGATTGTAATGGAAGGATTGATATCTGGTTCGGGCTAGATCTGTTATAAATGGAACATTTAAGGTCTTTGTGGATGATTTTATTTGTGACAAAGTAGGGAGCATTTAGGATTTTACGAAGGATTTTGGATTGTAAGGATTGGATACGAGAGGAATTCGAAGGTTTAGTAGACCCCCAAAGCTCAACGCCGTATGTCCAGATAGGCCTTATAATTCTCATGTAAATTAGTCTTTTGTAATGAATTGGAAGTTTGGACCGTTTTTCTAGTAAGTGCTGTAATAGTCGAAATCGACGTGCAGTTTCCTGTCTTTTCAGTGTTGTGTGAGGATTCCAGGTTAGTCGTTTGTCCAGGTAGTCCAAGGTAGCGGATCTGTTCAACAGGGGTTATTGAAGTATACTGTAGGGCAGTCAGTAGGTTTACGTTTAGGGTAAAGGTAATTTGATGGGATTTGTTGGAATTTATTTTAATCCTCCAATTACGACACCATTCTTCGAGGGCTGTGATATGGGATTGAAGAGTTTGGGATGCAATTAAAGGGTTATTATTAACAGCGAGCACACATGTGTCATCGGCATTCGTGGTGAGGATAGTGTTACGATTGGTTGGGATGTCTGCTGTATAAATTTTGTAGAGGATGGGACCGAGAATACTCCCTGAGGAACACCTGCGGACTGAAAGAAGAGGGATGAATAGGAACCATTGTGGTTTACTTTAAATAATCTTTCAGTGAGAAAATAACGAATAATGAGAAAGTATGTAGGAGGTAGGAATTTACGGAGTTTGTAAAGCAGGCCCTGGCGCCAGACTCTATCAAAAGCCGGTTCTACATCGAAAAAGACTCCCACGCAGTACATCCCGCGCTCTAAAGAAGACGAGACAACGTCCACCACACGATGACATTGCTTGATAGTGGAATGAGAGGTTCGGAATCCAAATTGGTGATCTGGTATTATATGATTGGAATCAAGGATGCGGTATAAGCGTTTTAAAATGAGTTTTTCCCATCATAGGTCATAGAGAGATAGGACGGTAGGAGGAGCCAGTATTCTGCTGGCTTAAGGGGTTTGGGAATGATTTTGACTATAGTTAATTTCCATGGGTCAGGGAAATATATGTTGAACGGAGAACGGCGTTATATATGTAGGTGAGAAATAGGATGGCTTTTCTAGGAAGAAGTTTTAGGATATGGGATGTTATTAGGTCATATCATGGAGCTTTGCGGTTAGGTAATCTCTGAATGAAACTGGATATTTCTGATGGATGAAATGCTTTAGATGGAAGGGTCATTTGGAGTGGTAGTTCTGCTTCAATACATTCAAGAATGAATTGGGTTAAGGATATCAGGATGCGGAATAAAGGTTTTAGAAAGGTGTTGTCCGAATATTTGCGATTTTTCTTCGTCAGTTCTGGTCCACCTTTGGGATTCGGTGAGAAGAGGATAGTTAAAGTCTTTAAAATTCAGCAACAAATAACAACAACAAATAATGATTTGT